>NC_089594.1:20621592-20849086 GCF_019320115.1 Miscanthus floridulus
TGATTCAACCACTCATCTTCGATTCAACCACTCATCTTCATCTTATTCCGAGAATCAATCTTGACAATCTTCATAGCTTAGAAAACCCTTTCTATTGTGGCAGTTGCAACAATTAAAATCAAGGCAACTCAATGAGGTGATGAACCAATCTGTAATTTTAGAATCTAATTTCAGTTTTCAATCCAATTGAATATGTACGACGACATTTATACAACTCTACATAGAGTTGGAAACTTGGATTAAAATTTAGTAGAGAAATACTGTCCAGAGTGGCTGCTCCTGCTGCTCTGCTTGTGTGCTCTTGGGGGCCTATGCGGCCGTGCTGCCTGTGCAGGTGCTGAGGCGTGGAGCCGGGCCGCCGGTGCGACGCTGGCCCCCCCCTGGAGGCTGCAGTCACGCCATGTCACACTGTGCAGTGGTCAGCTGGTCTCCCTGGCTCGCACGCTAGCGCAGCGGCACCTTTGATGGTTGCCCAACTCCAGCTGGCCAACTGAGAAATCGATTTGCTAATTTGGCTCACCAGCGGAGGACTGGTGGAAGGCGAGTGATGGTGCGACCATGCGGGCACTGGCGGGTGATAGCGCAAGCCAGAGGAGCGATCGCTGTGTCCTAGTCGGCCTGGGTGGCTGGATGGTGCTGTCTGTTGGGCTGACTTGTGAAGTATATGGGCCAAAAATAAACAGGGTATACTTGGGGTTCCTGGGCCACGACAAGGGCCACGGCCCTAGGCCCAGGTCCGCCCCTGCTCATGTCATGTCTTAAGCTATGTTCTTTTACTAACCAAAAAAATAAATACTGTGCTGCAGTAGTCCAATGTGATGATTTTGTCACAATATCTTCTTCTTCTCCTCTAATGTTCTCAAGGACACATTTTTTTATCTATAGGCGTGAAATTAGCTGTTTGATTACTTTTATGTATGTGATTCTTGCTATTGCAGCAAGTTTTATTTTAATCTGATTTGCATTGTTTTTTATCAAGCAGTTGAGCATGACCTTGTTTCTTCTTTTTCAGTCTGCATCTCAGGTCTGCTCTGGGCATTTTGCTGCTGGTTTTGCTGATGGTTCTGTCAGGATATATGACGTTCGCTCTCCTGATAGGTTAGTACAGTAGTATCTACATCCTCTGGCCTGCATTTGATGCATAGGATCCAGTTGTGCCCTATGAAATGTCCTGCTTTCCTCTTTCTTTTCTGGCACCCTAATTATTTTTACTCTGAATATTCTTTTTCTATACTGTAGGGTTGTCTATATGGCCAGGCCACATGCACCAAGAACAGAAAAGGTTGTAGGCATAGGGTTTCAACCTGGATTTGATCCATACAAGGTAAATACTACCACAACTTACATTGCTATGTTTTAGATTTTCATTGTTGAAGCAACTAAGGTATTTTGTAGTTGTCTGGGCTTGCTTTTGCTTAAGCTTTACAACTCTCCCTTTGTACTATTTATTTTGTATCACAGATTGTAAGTGCATCTCAAGCTGGAGACATTCAGTTTCTCGATGTTAGAAGGGCAGCAGAACCCTACCTGACTATTGAGGCACACAGGGGTTCACTTACAGCATTAGCGGTTCATCGGCATGCCCCAGTTGTTGCTAGTGGCTCAGCCAAGCAGATGATTAAAGTGTTTAGTCTTGAAGGTGAGCAGTTGACAATGATTCGCTACCAGCCATCTTTTATGGGCCAAAGAATAGGCAGTGTAAACTGTCTTTCTTTTCACCCATACAAATCACTCCTAGCTGCTGGCGCTGGTGATAACGGCCTTGTCTCTATCTATGCTGAGGAAAATTACAAGTAAGATGAGGCCTACATCTCATGACAATGCAGCCACAACACAATCGGTAGGCCTTGTGTTTTTGGCCAAGTGATGCTCCCCACAGCATGGTCCAGCTACAAGATCCAAGATGATGTGAAGCCTTGTCACAGAGACGGTGCTATTGCACCATGGCTCTCGGTGCATATCGCCTGTTGGACGACGTGTGCAATTTGTAAGATACAGCCAAGATTCGTTAGCCTCCTTGCAGAAAGTTTGTGGAACCCCTACCCTGATCCTGTCATTGAACTCGGAGGCTCCCCCAAAATAATTAATCATACCTAGGTTAACAAAAATGTAAATAGACACCGCATTCGGGTTGTCTGTAGCCAGCATTCTTCCTTTTTCAAGTGTAAAAAGGTTTGAAGATGCTTGATATGATAAATCAGGTTTGGTAGGGGCTGCTGCCTGGGCAAGTGGGGTTGTGCATATGGGCCCAGGTAGAATGCTTGCACATGTCATCTTACAGATGATGTTGAATAGATATAGCGCTAGATGGGGTTAGTTATGGCCTGCATGAATGAAGGAATGTTGTCAAGTGACTTGCATTGTAACCATTGGAGAGTGTCCATTTGTATATATGAATCTTGTCTGTACAGTTCTAATCCGTGGAAATGGTGTGTTTTATGTTGGTGCATTTTAATACAGATGAGCTGAGGTGCTGGAAAACTGTAATCCCCTGTGATGGTCCCTGTGCTGTTCAGCCTGATTGATGGAAGAGGACGCGTGAACCTTGAGTGGTTGATTCTCTGCCTCATCGGCATTCTGTATAGCAGATGCCAGTGTCGTTGGATTGATGCGCTTGGGATGATTGTCATAATAGTGTATGTTGTATGGAAGACTTCACTTAGCGTTAAGTGAACACCAGTTTGCAATTATGAAGAAGCAGGGATGGGAGGGAATAGTGGCACTTGAGGCGGTAATGGGATGGCCGGCTAGGTCTTTTGATGGCCTTGCTAATGACCTAGTGTTAAAGGAGATTGGAGTAAAAGGAGGATTCAGAAGCGACATTGGGGATTTCGGTACCAAGCAGCTTCAGCTCTGTTAAGTGTTCTACACTCTGCTTTGGGACCAAGTCACAATATTTTGGCCGCACAATTCTCCCTGGTGTTGCAAAAGGAAAAACATTTATAACCATCAGAAAGGAGGCACTGACTATTATGCAGCCTGTGCTGGCCATGGAGATGCATACTTGATATTTGTAGATGTGTTTGTGTTGTAGTCAGTGGGCTAAATGAAGATGAAATGTACCGAGAATCATGTGTTGTCAAGTGCTACAACTTACGAACTCCCAACTCGGTTTGGCATGTTGTATGCTGCTGCCGCCTTAACGAAATTGGATCGCTTGTGATATGCTCCCTTGCCGCAGTGCAAGTTTTTGTTCTGGAACAGCAGCGTCACTGTCACTGAGCATTTAGCCTTGTCGCAGCGGCGACCGCGCGCCGCACCACCAATCCCGTGCTGGTGCTGCGACTGCGACCCTCTTCCGCACCACCCACGGCACGACCGGCGCCCTCAACGCCCTCCTGGCCGCGCGCTGCTGCTGCTGCTGCTGCTCGTCCCTCTGTTGCATTTCTTTACAGCGCCATTACGCCGGTGTGTGTCGTGTCGTGTCCTCCTCGCCGTAGCTGGCGCATAGGAGAGACCGTCACCGGCGACGGCGAGTGTTTGCTTCCGAGGCAGCCGCGACTGACAGGTGGGGCCACCGTTCAATGGGACCAGCTTGCAATTCGGACAAGACGCGAATTTTTGTTCTATATGAAAGAAAGGATTCCCCAAGAAGCACCGCACAGAAACAGAACCCTCTCTGCTCCTCGCACCCTCACGCTCCAAGGCGAAGGCGGCGGCGGCGCGATGGACGGCGGAGGCGGGGCCTCGCCCGATGCCACCATCTGCATCGCCCCTGGCCCTGGGCCCATCGTCGCGGTCGCCCCCGCCGGGATCAGTAAGTTGCCCCAACCCTTCCTTCCCTTCCCCTCTCGCCAAGCGCATCTCACTCTTGCCGATTCGCGCAATTTCTGAGATGATAAACTGCTAGCACCTCTACCTCGTTGCTAAGTACTCCTACAATTGCTTACCCGTCCTTAGTCCATCCTTAGCAGAGTGTCTGCAAACAGCTCTAAATTTCTCTTCTTATTCACCAACATTGTTTTCTTAGCTGCTGCGTGCTTGATTTGGCACAGGGGTTGAGAACTGCTACGTGTTCAAGAGCCGGCTGCAGGAGTACGCGCAGAAGGCTGGCCTTCCGACCCCGGAGTACCACACCCTCAAGGAAGGCCCGTCCCACGAACCTGTCTTCAAGTCCACGGTGTTGGTGAACAACACCAGGTACGAGTCGCTGCCTGGGTTCTTCAGCCGGAAGGCTGCGGAGCAGTCGGCCGCGGAAGTCGCGCTCATGGAGATTGCCATGTCTGCTCCGGTGACCGAAACCCGAAGCATCCCAGCAGTTGTAAGTTACTACTCTCTTTTTTTTTGGCAGATATGGTTGCTAAAGATCAAGTGTGTACAAAATTATCATCCAAAAGGAAAATCTGTTTGTTCTTTGAATTTTTCAAGGTGAATGTAAATGAGTGACGATCTATGAAATCAGAGCCTAAAAGGAAAAAGCAATCTGCCTCATTCATAGTTATGCTGCTGCCTAGAACGTACACATGGTTCTTCAAAATACATAGGTCCAATCATATCTAGTACCTGATGTGCCTTCTTCCCTTCTTTTATTTTTACGGATGTGAGAGTAGCTGAAGCCTCCTATATTAACTTGGCATTGCGAACCTTCCATTAAATTTATTGCAAGTATGCTAATGGCACTGTTCTTTTCAAGTAATGTAAATTAGTTTAACTGTGGTTGTCATCGTTCTTTTCAAGTATTGTAAATTAGTTTTAACTGTGGTTGTCTAGTGGTACCTGAGTACTGTCACAAGAGTATGTTTTAGGTTTCACGGCATTTCCCCAATAATATTCTTTGGTCCTATTATTTATCTGTAATTGTTAACACCAAGGTCCCCTCTAAATACGGGAATTAGTTATGAAGATGTTCGCAGGCTCATTCCGCGCAGTTTATGAACCATGAACTATGCATAGCTCACAACATGGTGACCAAATTAAGTTAGAGACATGAACCATTCATTTTTTTTGAAGGGTACATGAACCACTCATAGCTCAAATTGTGAATTCAGATGACTAAGCATAGCATTGCAGGATCTCTTCTTGATTGGCATGTTTCTTTGATACACCTTGCTATGTTTTGCAGCAAGAAACTGGCCTGTGCAAGAATCTTCTTCAGGAGTATGCTCAGAAGATGAATTACGCCATTCCATCTTACATTTGCACTAAACAAGCTTCAGGTGTAGCTCCTTTCATATGCACTGTTGAGATTGGCGGCATACAATACATTGGTGCTGCAGCTAGAACAAAGAAGGAGGCAGAGATAAAAGCTGCCCGAACTGCTCTTCTTGCAATCCAGGGTAATTTTCTTAGCATTCAATCCAAGGGCATTCGTTGTGCAAACACTATCACTCCTTTCTTGCTCTGGCTTGGATTTTGGGTTATAAATGGACAGTGTTTGGTGCAGGGCAATCAGAAGGTTGTGCAAATGGTGGCAAAAAGTACATTGTTGTTCCTGGACAAAGGTCGGTTAAGGAGACAGATAAAAAGCCAACTGAAACCCCCAAACCACTTAAAGTTAAGAAACGTGGTCCCAGAAGGAAATGGAACAGGAGGAAATGTATGGGGATGGCTGACCAAATTGTTGATGTTCAAAAGGATGTAGAGGGGCTTGGAATGCTTCTACACTACGACTATGAAGAAGCTAGAAGAATAGAATATGAGTTATCTAGAGATACTGCAATGGTCCAATTTAACAAGGAAGTTATAATGATGCAACCTGGTGAGGGAGGAGATAGGGCAGTACAACCGGAGTCACCCAGAGATCCTGCAAAGGTCCAACACGACAATGAAGCTCGAAGTGTCGAACAGGACGCACTCAGCAACGCTGAAGTCGTGAAGGCTAACAATGAAGCTATAACTACTGAGCATGAGTCAGTGAGCGCATATGTAGCATTGCGATCTAATGGGGATTCTACAGATGTGAAGGAGGCACCAAGTAATACCTCAATGATGCAGCGTGAGGAATCGGAAACCACAATGCAAGAAGCACCTCACACTGGTGAGCGGGTTCAACCTAACTAGGAACCTATTTTTCGAGGAAGCAAATCTTTCTGAACAGGAAGACCAAAATGTAGGAAATGCATGCATTGCTGTAGGCAAATAAGTCCACTGTTGTGCCTGTGGAGGAATAGATGTGAACCGAGGTAGCTAGTTTATGTTTGTTATCATTAGCCGGCTGTATTTGGTCAGGTTTTCCCTGTCATATTGGTGACCGGTGCTTACATGTGCAATGAATTTGAGGTAGCCGATCCAAACCTCCAGTTGTCCAATGGATGGTTGCTTAAATGATGTTATTCATTATTTTAAATTCTCTTATGTCAAATTATGAATACAAAAACAAACAGAGCAGTATCCTTTTCTGCACTAGCAAGGATTGCGCACCAAATGCCCAAACAGCAGTTAACCTATTTTCAGGAGTAATTGTGTGTGCCAGTTTATCAAAATGCCCGGCAAAAAAAGCATTTCACTATTTACATTCGCTTCAGACACAAAAGTGCCGTTGCCCGGCTACCCCTGAAGCATTTCAACAACCCCTGGTACCCATCTCTGAATGGCTAGATATCAACAACGCTGTAACCTTGCGCCTTCTGCACTTGATTCTCACTCAGCCATCTTCCTCCTGGTGTCCTCTGCAGACTGCCAGCCTCCATCTTCAGCGTAGACATGCGACACGACAGTGAGACATACGCGGCATCACTGTTCGGTGCCATTCTCAGTTCAGGATCTGTTCTGCTGCAACCTGCAACTGCAATGCAAGCAGACTCGACTTCTTTGTTCCCATGGATCCGACAACTGCCTCCATACCGCACGCCATGGTTGGAACGGCATTGCCTCAACGAGTAGTCATCAGTCCTCTTCGCGCCAGGAGGCCAATTAGGCAAACATAATTGGGCCCTGTTGGGTTCATGCCATGCGCGGACAAGATGGAGCTGAACAGAAGCTTCGCTTCCCCGGTTCTGTTCGAGTGGCAACATGTTCAGAGTCCACCTGACATGTCAATGACACAGGTCCCAGCCTCGCCCCCCGTCCAACTGAAGAAGAATGTGCAGGTTCCTTGCTTAGCCCATTGACTCTCTGCTCCAGGATGAGAGGCGCTGATGTTCTATGTCCACTACCCGTCTACCCAGCAAAAGAAGAATGTACCGCTTGACAAAAAGGCAGAAAGCAACATACTGTTGCAGTTTTATCTGGCAGCGACACTCTAAATTGTTAATTACCATCACTTTTATTGTGCTAAATGTCAAATGTGGGGGGATTCATCCAAATCAACTCGAGTTCGAATGTGTGTGACAGGCTATCGAATTCTGTGATGCTCGGATGCCCTGTAGCGCCAGGGGACTCTCTTATACTCCTGTACAGGGCTTGCTGTGTGTCAGTGTGTGACAGGCTATTTTTTAACAGAATATGTCTGAACAGAAATTCTGTGAGGTGAAATTTTCTTTCCTGCTTTCCTACGCCGGTGGTACCGTGCATTTCTAGGGGTACCTAGTTACGTTGTGCAGATTTTGTATCCAGTTTGCATCTCCGCCTTATTCTTCTTAAGGTAACTATCACTGCTCTCGCTACCGTTCAATTGATTACAGACTGCTGCAGGAAAGGTTACAGGTTCTCATCGATTTATATTTTTGCACACTCATTTCCTTTCTATGCTTCGTCATGTATGATTGCTTGGAACTGTGTTCCGTTATCTGAAAAATGTATGATTGCTTACTTCGATTTATTTCACTCTGATTTTGGGCTTTTTGCATTACTAGCAAACATGCCCGTACGTTGCAACGGGATCCAATACGTAGTGAGTTGTGCACGGGTCATGAGTTTGAGTCAAAAATTAAATTAACTTAGTGGAAAAATCTTTGTTTCTTAAGAAGTCAAAGATTAAAATGGCTTTGATCTCTTATTTATTGTTTGTTTTTACTCTTATTATATTTATTAGAACATGAAAAAACCAGGTGGGGAAAACAATGAAAGCAAAATCAGAAAAGGCGAGCTAGTGTCAAAAACATCCACGAGAAAAAAAAATCTGAGCATACTCGAAGCCAAGTAGAAAACAGTCATGACAAAAATTGGAATGTACTCTAGAAAATAGCCATGGAAAAAAATCAAAACATATTCGGAAACAAGTGAAAAGCATCCAAATGAACGTAAAGCAACACGTACTCGGAACAAGTAAAAACGGACAAACCAGAGAAAAGTGAAAAAAAACCAAAAAAGAAACGAAACAAAGAAATTTTACCCTTCTTTCCTCTTTATTAGATTTCTATTCTTATATTTTTACATTTGGATTAAGATTTCTATTCCGGTTACTCAGACTTGGAGAGATCTATTTGGATTAAGATTCCTAGTTGTCTATATTATTATATTTTTCCTATTTAGATTAAGATTCCTATTCACCCAAAATCGGAGATATCTAATTGGATTATGATTCCTAGTTATATAAAGAGAAAGGCTATAGGTGGTTTTCTACATTCACAAAGTTAGTTAAGGGATAGCCGGAACATGCTCGTGCGTTGCAACGGAAGAAAAAAAAACCTATTAAACATTTATATAAAATGATAATGGAAATGGTATATTTCTACTTATGTTTTACCATTTCTATAATTAAAAGCTATAATTTATTTTATAATGACCATGACATCCATAATATATATAAGTCAATGCCGATAATAATATAATAATATCCTATTAAGTTTGTATGTATTGAATTAAAATACAATCTTAGTAGATTTTTTCTCATCGCAAAGCACATAAATGTTTAAGTGTAAGTATATTATAACTTTAATTTTATACTATCCTGTGTTCGTAGAGGCTGGCCTGGCATGACTTGTGGCTAGTGAAGATGGGCCAGCCTCCAAGTACGCTCCATCACAAGCAGGACTTGTCTGCCACAACCACTGTAATTAAGCCCGTAACCCGTGTGTTACGCTTTCTGCCAAGGCCTAGCCTCAAGGGCATGGCGTGGTGGCGGCACCTCCCTCCTTATGGTCAAGGGGTGGCAAGACGTGTTAATCTTGCGCACTCGCCGGTTTCGATCTCCTCTTCGTGCGGTGCTCCGTCGTGACTTCGGCCGAGATCCATGGGCAAGGCGTGTTTGGCCAGCGCAGGCGACAAATTTATGGCCATGATGAGTGGATCCATAGCGTGGCAGAGCACACAAATTTTTGGCCATCCACTGAGTCCGTTCTACGTTGCCGCTACCAATGTCTTTGTTGTGCAGAAGCTGATGGCAAGAGCATGGCTCTGTATGTCTACTTGATCTGGAACTTGCTCTTCTCCAATCTTGTTTCTGATTTTTTTTTTAGTTTCGAGACATCTTTTATGTAGAGATTTATTTTGTATAACTGTCAAGTTAAGTTTTAACTCATCACATGTTCCTTTTATTTGGCAGATTTCTCCCTTTCCTTTTCTTTGCTTCCTTTTTTCATGGTTAGCTTCAACGTACTACAAATTGACTCCATATTGAACGTCCTTGGGACAAAAAAGCACCTCCGTGAGCTCTGTATGGGACTTAAACTCATGGCAAATTGGCAATCGGAAACCTTGTGGGCCCATACATGTTTATACATGATGTGGTTGTACACGGGCACATAGCTCATGTGCAGAAGAAAAGAAAAGATATGTGCAATAGCAAAATTTGCATAGGACACGATCGGGAAGATGGCCGACGAAAACGTAAAAAAAAAAAGATTTTGGCTGAGCGGGTAACAGAGGTGTAATTTAATTTTGTTGTTGTTATTATTAGAATCGGACTATTTATCGATCGTTGCTAGACGCAATATATTCAAACTCTTATGAGCACGGGTCATATAAGTCCGGGCAAATAAACTCTCCATTATCTGGTAGTTAAGGGGCGATGGACAAAAAAAAAATGACCGAAAATTTCGCTTCTTTATTATTAGGGATTAGGGAAGCTATGAGCAGGTTTATTTATCTGCTTATTTCCTTATCCTCAAGAAATTCAGAGGCTAACGAATTGTGCAAAAATGGATAATCTAGACCTCAAGATGGTATCAAAATGATATATTGGCCCTTGTAAGCAGTAGGATCACTTGATTCCCTTTCAAGCCTGCAATTTCTTTCACACACTTGCTGATTATATGGTTATGACTCATGAAGATAGCGACAACAATAGAATGCAAGTTATTATCTCTTTCACATGCTTGCTGCTTATATGGTTATGACTCATGAAGATAGTGACAACAATAGAATGCAAGTTATTATCTCTTTCACACGCTTTCTATTTACTCCATCCGTCCCAAAACAAGTGTCATTCTCGCTTCCCGAGTGGTCAATCGCTTTTAACTTGGACCAAATATATACATGAAAATATTAATATTTATACTACATAATTAGTATCATTAGATAAACCTATTTTCATAATAAACTTATTCGGGACACAAATATTGTTAATATTTTATACAAATCTAGTCAAACCTTAGGCACGAATATCATAGCGACATTTATTTTGAAACGGATGGACTACATGACTTATGAATAGGGATGAAAACGGATCGGATACGGACGGATATCACCGATATTACATTTGTTTTCATATTTTTGTCCGGATTCGAATACGGATAGTGTCAACTATGTCGGATAGGATACGATTGGATATCGACATCATAAATATGCGATTTGAGTATTTGGATACGGATACGGTATCGGATATTGGATATCTGGACTCGGATACGGACAGATCTCAACCCCTCTAAACGGATTCGGTTTCGAATACGGTCGAAAAATATCCGTACCGTTTTCATCCCTACTTATGAAGATAACGACAACAATAGAATGCAAGTTATTATCTTTGTCGCTGCTGATTGTAAATCTAAAACTTAATGAACCATGCACGCAGTCAGACCGCAAGTCAAAAAATCAACGCCTCAAGTTCTTTCATGAATCTTTCGAGGAGAAGATTTATTTTAATACATTAGGATAAACATTTATTTTAAGGGGCTCTTACGTTTATACCCTTGTTTTGTATCGAAATTGTGATTTTATCCCCTTTTTTTTACTTTGTGAATTTACTCCTACTGTGCCATTCACGAAGCACCCGTTTGCCCCTGCTCCGTTATCCACCCCTAACGGTGTTAAACTTTGTACAAAAAGGACATGAATGCCCATGCAATTTTGCCCCTGTTTGTTATCCATAATTGTGATTTTACCCTGATTTGTGAATTACTTACTAGTGGTTCTTCTTTTCTTTGCTTTGCTTTTTTTACTGGAGGTCCTCAGACATTTCTTGTCAGGAAGGAAGGAAACACTTGACTGACTTGACTCGTGTCTTTTTAACTGACACCACATTTTTCACTCACTCCATTGAGTTCAGGACTTCAGGTCAGTCATTCCTGGCTGATCTTTACTTTTCGACTGAAAATTCACCCCCAAAGAATCCACTGTACTACTGAGCTGCAGTCACCTGAAAATTCACTTGCAATCTGGTATGGCCGTATGGGGAATAAGGCTCCGGGGACCTCCTATGTACGGGCTCAGGCTCCCTCTGGTAACAACCTTCTCCCTCCATCCCCTGCTTCTTCACCCCTCCCCTGTTTCCAGCTGCTCCAGGAACCGAAAACAGAGGAGGAGGAGCACGGCGGCGGGGCATGGATCGATCGATCATCAGTCGTCGTCGTCAGTGTCAAGAAAGAACCAAGGAATCAAGAAATCATTATCAGGCCTGGGCCTCCAGCTCCCGTTCGCCGATGAAGGTGCCGTGGAAGCCGTAGGGGACACGGGACAGTGGACGTCGTAGCTGAGCGCGAACAGCTCGCCGGACGCCGGGTCCAGCTTCGGGTGCGCGATCATGGACGCGCACCCAGCGAGCTGCCCGTCGAAGTCGTACCGCCCCACGGTTCGGAGGTTGTCGGCGGCGGTGACACGCACCTGGTACGGGAGGTCGTCCTCGGACATGGCGAGGAGTCGGCCGTTGAAGTAGACGAGCCCCGCGTTGGCCACGCCCGTGCCACAGGACGGGTCGACGAGGCTGCAGAGTCCGCGCGCGTAGAAGAGCGCCAGGCGCGCGATGCCGGAGTGGCCGTGCAACTCACCGATGGCCTTGGGGAAGACGGCCCTTCCCAGGGCGCGCTCCTGCCGGAGCCGCGCTGTCTCGGTGAACCGGCAGGCGTAGGACTCTGTGGCGCCGTTCCGGATGCGGACCGCGTGCACCATGCCGTCGCCATCGAACAGGTGGTGCCCTGCCGCCGGCTCGAAGCAGGGATTAGCGCCGTTGTGAACGTACACTCCCGTGCCCAGAAGAACCAGAGGTGGGGGAGAAGAACCAGAGGCGGGTGCCCCGAGCCACGCCGAGAAGAGACCCGCCGGGAGCCGCAGACGGGCGCCGCGGAGACCCGCTGCCAGGCGCCACCGGGAGCCGCGGCCAGGCGCCGCCGGGAGCCGCGTCCAGGCACCGGAGCCGCCCACTCCGCTAGCCCTGATGCGCTGCACCCGCCCCTGTGCCGCGGCCCGCTCCGCGTCCACGTCGCCAGGTGCCCCGGTAGCCACGACCAAGCACCGCCGCCGCCCACCCTGATGCCGCGACGCCCACCCCCGTGTCCCAGACCGCTCCGAGCCCACGTCGCCCCGATGCGGGGTTGCCGAAGCGCCATGACCGGCGGCGCGAGGTCGCGAGGGCCACCATCACGCCGATGCGGGGTTGCCGGAGCGCCATGACCGGCGGGCGAGGTCGCCGAGGGCTACCGTCGCGCGGGCGCAGGGTTGCTGGAGCGCCATGGCCAGCAGGCGCAGGGGCGCGCGGTCGCCGGTCTTCTGTCCGCACGGAGCTTTCGCGTCAGTCGCGAGCAGACAGCAACGAAGAGAACGAGCGG
Source organism: Miscanthus floridulus (assembly GCF_019320115.1). NCBI lineage: Eukaryota > Viridiplantae > Streptophyta > Magnoliopsida > Poales > Poaceae > Miscanthus > Miscanthus floridulus. The sequence continues at coordinate 20,634,393 of NC_089594.1, forward strand.
ATAAGAACGAGGAGGAAGGGGCATTTCAGTCATTTCGCATCTGATTTTATGTGTTTTGTTTTTTTTTAATCGTTTAATCAGCCTCTAAATAACGGACATCCAAACCAGGGGCAAACGGCTCATTTGTTTCAAAATAACAGGGGTAAAATCACAAAGTTGAAAAAACAGGGGTAAAATCACAATTGAACCTCTGGACAGGGGCAAAAACACCGTTTTCCCTTATTTTAATAGCTCATGAAGCATAGAAAAATGTTCATTTAACAAACCACATAGTAATAACCCTAACAATTCACTTTAGCTTATGATACTCCATGATAATAAATTTCGTAAGTTGTTATTTTAAATAAGTTTATATATTTTAAATGAAACATTATGTCATATCAATATTGGAAAATAATTTCAAGCACCCTTTGATATATAAAAACAGTATTACACATATATAATCATATGATATAACAAATTTAACATGTTCAGTGTCAGGGTGGAAGCTGACTTTCAACTTAGCATGTGGAAATTAAACAACTGGATCAAAACTCTTTTTAATAATAAAATAAATTTTGAATAAAAGATAAAAAAACACTATTGTTTCTACTTAACATGTGGTAAAATTTGCAACAACTTCATTAAAATTTGAATGCCAAACTATAAATTCATGAAGTCACAGAAAGGGATGTAACAAGCAAGAGTTTATATATCATAAGATTAAGTTTCAACTAAATACATATCACGCAATAAAAAGATAAATACTATAAATTCTAACTAAAGGTCACCAATGGAAGCAACATGTTAATCCTCACAAGACTCGATAAGAAAACAATAGATAGTCCTAGAAAACCTCACAAAATCATGAACATTTGATCATCAATTCGGTATAACCTAATCACCACTGATATAATAGCTATTGGATCTATTCTATTTTCTAAATAATTACCCACCTCTGCTATTGTGTAAAACAACATAAAGTAACCAATGACTTTATGTTTAAATTATCCACCTATGCCATTAAGAAATATGATCTACAGTAGACCTAAATTTGCATCTAATTACCCATGTCCTCCTATTAGGATACATAGTTTACGTAATCCAATTTTCATCTCATTATTTTAAAAAACTAAACATCCCCTCAAACTATATTTAAATTGTTAATATCTTATATTACAAAAAATATTTAAATAACTATAGAGCATATACATTACCCACTTCTACCAATATTAATATATTAATATTTAATTAACGTAAGTATACACAATGTGCTAGGATGCATGAGCGAGAAATATATATGTTATGTTTCATCATATAAAACTTATTTCCTTAAAAACTCATATAATAATGATACTAAAAATTGTTTAAAACCATATTAGTAATTATGACATATAATTTATATAGATTGTTACTTTAGAAATATTTATAAATTTTAACTAAATATGTTTGACACGTGTATATTGATTAACTATAACAGCACATATAATTTCTTGATAGGAAAATTGAATCATCTTGAAAATTGTAGGAGACCACTGGTGGCTATATTTTTTCGATCCTTTAAGATTACTTTAGAGTAAAACATCAATAATTATAAGGCTTAAGTATTACAATTCTATTAAGGTTAGTATTGCTACCTCCATTCGAGATCTCACTGCAAGCTCTATCACTTATGCTCAGCAATATGGTGCATGTTTCAAATGATTGCTTATGGTATTATAGTATTTAAGTACGTATTCTAGGACCTAAAATTCTTATTTTAAAAAGTGCAAAAAAGAGAATTAATAAAGATATAATAAACACAAGAGTTTTAACTTAACTTGAGGATAAAAAGGGTTTGTAGCAGTCAATTAGAATAAAATTTAAAAAATTAAAATTTAGATTCATGACTTCGTAAGGTTTCAAACTAATTGCATATTCAAAATATAAAAAGTGACGTGCAAAGAAAAAAGTGAATACAAACAAATTGCAAAAAATATTAATAAGTTTATGATAAATGGATATAGACTATGAGTTTTACTCTGTCTATTATGTCAGAAAATAAATAAAGAAAAACATACAATTCAATATAAATAATTACTTATTAGTCATATCTATTAAATACTAACTAGTATTTATATCTTTTAGAATTCTAGCCCGTGTGAGAGCATGGGTTGATGGACTAGTAAATATTAGTTGAGTGCTCAACTTATTACTCAAGTATTGGAATAAAATTCCTACCTTTGTTTCTTTGTTTGAAAAAAGAATAACATGGGGATATAGTGTATATATAGTAGGAGATGTCAAATTGGAAAAGCTTGGAGGAAGATGTAATAATTTGAGAGTGCCGGATGGATGTACTGCATCCTTGCTTCTTGTTGCCGTTGCGGTAGCTCTTTGTCACCAATACCATTCGTCTCGTCTTGTCAACGCTGCAGTGTGGGCTTCCAGGGGAGAAGAGAAGGGCGAGCCGGCCGGGCGTCTCGGCTTCCTGGGGCTCGACAGGATGCGCCTCCTGCTGGCGCTTGTGCTGTTTGCTAAGTCGCTGCTGCGGACCACCGGGTGCCTTGCCTCGCGCATGCTCCGGGAGCACGGGCGATGGGTGGTGATTCCGGCGGCCTGGGCGCTCATGTCGTACCTCATCCTCGACTACACGAGCTCCCAGGTCGCCGAGAAGCGCCAGGAGTCGCTCGCCAGCATGTGCGACGAGCGCGCGCGCATGCTCCAGTACCAGGTTAACGTCAGCATGAACAGCCTCCAGGCGCTCGCCATCCTCATCTCCACCTTCCACCACTCCAAGAACCCCTCCTCTGCCATCGACCAGGTACACCTGCTCTCTTATCAAAATCAAATTAAAGGAAGCTTTCTTCTTTCCGGCAGTCGCGGCGAAACCCATTTCATTTTAGTTCGTTGCTGCGGCCGGCGGCTGCAGATGACGTTCTCGAGGTATGCGGAGAGGACGGTGTTCGAGCGGAGCGGGGTGGCGTACGGGGTGACTGTCAACCGCACCGAGCGCCAGCAAGGATGGAGGATCAAGAAGATGAACTCCTCCAAGACCAAGAAGCGGTCGCGGGGACCAGGGAACGCCGTGGACGCCGAGGTGCTGGAGCCGGCGGAGGAGTACGCTCCCGTAATCTTCGCGCAGAACACCTACAAGCACGTCATCTCCTTCGACTTGCTATCCGGCGCCGTGAGCACTCGCTCAGACCCCAGCCCCATCCTCCCCTCGCAAAGATTTCATCTTTTCCATTCAGAGCGCAGGCCTACTATGGCCGTGAAAAAAAAAAAGCTACAGTCTTTGGTGTTCACCATGAGCTCACCAGTTTTTTTCTTGAGCATAAATGACAGGAGCTCTGCCTATCGGAAGAAATTTATATATGAGGAAAGAGGACCGATACAGCATGCCCAAACCGGCCAGGGAGTCCAAACAAAACAAATTGAGCCTAGCCGCTATTGAATTTCAAACAAAAGAAATTAAGCCTAGCCGCTATTGAATTTGCATACAGTGTACCCTTTTGTGGTTTCCCACGCTATCTTTGATCCTACCCGCAACTTGGAGGGCCGTGGCATGTGTATTCTTGAGAATCCCGCGGTTCCGCTCTTTGAAAGGTTCCACATTGTTTTTTTTATGTCACCGATGAATGTATATTGATATAGCCCCCAAATCGGTTCGTTTTATGTTTTACAACGTTTGGGAGGAAAAATAATAACAGCAAGACGCCCCAGCCCCATGGTGAAGAGTGGCGGAAACCACAAATATACAAGCGAAATGCAAAGACTACCATAGCAAGGCACAAGAGCTCTTTGACGATGCCCCATGGAGGTGGATGACCCCAAAATGTAATCATCGTCAGCCAAGCAGAAGCTTGGCAAAGTTTTCACCCGAGCCTTGTGCCAGAGGTAGCTGCATCATGACGGAGGGGGTTGTTGGTCGCCGCCACACCATCCGGAGTTGTTCTCGGACTCGCCCGCGACAGTGGGAGGCGCGCACCGGCAAGTGTCCATGCCTAGATGGAGGGAGGAGGGTGCCGGCCGCCGCCAAACTGTGCGGAGCCGTTGCTGGACTCGCCCGCGACGGTGGGAGGTGCGCACCGGCAAGCGTCCATGCCTAGACGGAGGGAGGAGGGTGCCGGCCGCCGCCCCACCGTGCGGAGCCGTTGCCGGACTCGCCCGCGATGGTGGGTGGCGCGCACCAGCAAGCGTCCACGCCTGGACGGAGAGGGGGGTGCCGGCCGCCGCCACACCGTGCTGAGCCACGCCTGGACTCGCCCGCAATGGTGGGAGGCGCGCACCGGCAAGTGTATGCCTGGACTGTGCGGAGCCGTTGCCGGACTCGCCCGCGATGGTGGGAGGTGCGCACCGGCAAGCGTCCATGCCTAGACGGAGGGGGTGCCGGCTGCCGCCACACAGCGCAAAGCCGTTTCCGGACTCGCCCGCGATAGTGGGAGGCGCACACCAGAGGTTCCACGTTGTGTAGATAGCTAGACCATTAAAGGCTCGCTTGCAATCTTTGGGGATCGAGCAAAGAGAGTGCTCCCATCAGTCTGCCAGGGTGTCAAAGTTTGCGTGTTGTGTCACATCGATAGTGTCGAAGTGCTCTAACGAGGTAGCAAGGCTTTAGACCGCCTGCGCAAAGGGGCAAGCCAAACAAAGATGATAGCCGGTCTCTATAGGGCCATTGCACAGTGTACAAGCGTGCTGATGAGGGCAGCCTCAAAGCTCAAGATTATCTGCTGTGAGGATCTCGTTCTGTAAGAGGATCTAGGTGAATAGTTTGCATTTATTTTCCACATGCGCTCTCGATGTGCTCACCAATTGTCTTGTGTTGCTACCCCTTTTCACCTTGGATTTTTACCCCTTAGTTTTTTACTCCGGGGCTCGATTACTCATGGTAAAAAAATTGTCCATGTCACGACTCATCACGAGTAACCAGGGCTATCCATCCACTATTATTCTCTATGGCTCTTTTGCTGTTACAGGATGACCGCGACAATGTACTTCGAGCTAGAGAATCTGGCAAGGGTGTTCTTACTGCTCCTTTTAAGCTTCTCAATAATCACATCGGAGTGATCTTTACCTTCGCCGTGTACAAGTACGAGCTTCCCCAAAATGCCAGGCCACAGGAGCGCATTCAGGCTGCAATAGGGTAAAGCTTTTCATGAGTCCGGCCTCCTATTTCAAGTAAGAAATCGCCCACAACTGAAACTGAATTACTGCTGCCTCTATTGTGTGTGCGCGCGCAAACAGCTATTTAGGTGGCATAATTTACATTGAAGCGCTTGTTGATAAGCTGCTTCACGAGGTCGCGGTCAAGCAATCCATCATGGTGAACGTGTATGATACTACTTATGAGAGACCACTCAGTATGTATGGTTCGAATTATACAGGCAGTGACATGTGCCATGTCAGCCCACTGTGCCATGTCAGCACACTGAACTTCAGTGACCCGTCAAGGAAGCATGAGATGCACTGCAGGTGATCTATTTCCTTTTCCAAAGTGTATTTAAAATGTGTTATCCATGTAGTCTATTCTCTCTCTCTCTCTCTCTCTCTCTCTCTCTCTCTCTCTCTCTCTTGAAAGGCTCTTTGTATGATCTGTTTCTCTTTAATAGGTTCATTCAGAGCCCACCTTGGCCGTGGATGGCAATAATGTCACCAATTGGAACTCTTGTGATTGCTTTACTGGTTGCAACGGCAATAACGTCATCAGTTGGAAATCTTGTGATTGCTTTACTGATTGCAAAACACATTGCCAGAGTTGAAGATGAGATGATTGTGCTCAAGATGCACGCAGAGGATGCAGATATTGCCAAGTCACAGGTCATTAGCTCCACTGTGGAGCTGGAGCAGGATGAGATTGTGGACCACGTGGAGGAGAAGCTGGATGAGGCAGAGAGGAAATTGGAGGAGGTGGGGATGAGGTCCATGTTAATTACCATGGTTAATAAGAAATTAACGAGTGTTAGCATTCACAGTTTACCTTCTCGGTTTTGCTACTTGAACAAAAAGGTAGTGAGCGTTAGCCTTCTTGGATTGATGCTCTACATTCTTGTCATCGGTGCTTTTGATCTGCCATTCAATCAGAGTTTGTCTCGTGGTAGGCTGTTGATTGATACACTCGATGTGGAGAATAGTGACATGGTCAGTGTTGATCTAAGAAAGATGACGGGGAATAATGACAGTTCTGGGCAGCAGCAGCAGTGGTATTCACACATCTCAAGCAAATATCAGGCTACAGAGATGCAAAATGGAACACTTAAACCTCACCTGCTAGCACATATGTCACACAACAAAACCATGGAAGGTCTCCGGATTGCCTTAGTTTCAGTTACCGTGCTTGTGCTTGGCATTGCTGTCGTATGTGTCCTGCTGTGGGTGCTGTGGTGCAACCGTAGTAAGAGAGTGCAACAAAACGAACTGCTGGAACTCTCGGGAGGAATGGGGCCTAGACGATTCCAACTCCGCGAGCTGGTAGCTGCAACGAGCAATTTCGCAGACGACAACAAGCTCGGTCAGGGAGGGTTTGGCCCTGTGTACAAAGGCTACTTGCAGAACCAGGACTTTCATGTGGCCATCAAGGTGTTGTCTAAAAAACAATGTTCTCAACAACAATCTGAGCAAGGGTTGAGGGAGTTCAAGGCAGAGGTGAAAGTCATGACCCAGCTGAGGCACCGAAACATTGTCAACCTTGTCGGCTGGTGCGAGTGCGAAAGCTAGCCACGGCTCCTCCTTGTTTATGAGCTTATGGCTCAAGGCAGCCTTGACAAGCATCTCTACGACCCAGAAGAAATCTTAACTTGGCAACAAAGGTATAGAAATTGGCTAACCTGTCTACCTCCATCTCCCTCGCAGTCACAGCACTGAATATCTGATTGAACACTACAAACATTGATCTGTTTCATAATAATTGAACTGACAATTTCGTTACTCATGTCAAAAAATCACTAGGTACAAGATTGTACTTGATCTGGGCTCTGCTTTGCTCTACCTCCACCGGGACTGCGAGAAATGCATTGTGCACGGAGACATCAAGCCTGCAAATGTAATGCTTGATGTGTCATACAATGCTAAGCTTGGTGACTTTGGGCTAGCAAGGCTTGTCGAGCATGGGGAAGAGCCACGAACAACGCAAGTTATCGCAGGGACACCGGGATATGTTGACCCAGAGTTCATAGCTAACCGCTGGCCTCGCACCGAAGTGGATGTCAACAGCTTCGGTGTTGTCCTCCTGGAGATCGCTTGTGGCAAGCGGCCGGCATGGAGGCAGCCAAATGGAGCTTCATCGCTACTAGCCTGGGTCATTCGTTTGCATGACCAGGGCATGATTCTTGATGCAGCAGACCAGAGGCTGAACAGCGAGTTCGATCAGCGGCAAATGGAGCGTGTGCTCGTTACGGGCCTCTGGTGTGCGCATCGAGACCCGATCCAGCGACCGTCCATCGAGCAAGCTATGGATGTTCTGCGATCTGCAGATGCAGAGTTGCCAGTGCTTCGTGCAGTGCATGATGAACGGCACATTCGAGCCATGGAGGAACAGGCTTATGGCGACCTGACAGTCGAGGATCATCCTGTGCATGCAGTGAACACAAGTACTTACTTTACTTCCAAGGATTCAGCTTATCTGCTTGCAGAAGAATGACGGATTCTGTCTTGTGGATAGCAACATCATGCCTGCATGCTTCTGTTCGGATTGTTTTGTCAAAGAGCCTACCTGCTGATATGAACACACTAATATTTATTCAGACTTGTGTGCCGTTTTTTTTTAAAAAAAAACTGCATTCTGTATTATGTCAGTATTCAGTACTCTCCTATGTGATTCACGATTGGTGTTGTACTAAATTGGTGTTGTGATTAACTAGCCCATCAACCTGCACTCCAGCACTGACTTAGAATCCTACATTACATAAGTATTAAAAGTTTAGTGAATAAATCTAGTATCTTTCATGTTAGTTTTTGTAGAACAGAGGTCAAAATGCTCAGAAGAACAAAGCTGAATCCGAATGTGACCAATATGCATGTTAATTTCTGTAACCAACAACAAAGTGAAACCTCTTTGCTTGTTTGTCATTGAGCACTAGTAGCATTTTCAGCCTTAAAATTACGAAACGAATGCAGCTTTAGAAAAACGGCCTGGCACATTCCTGGGCAACATGACAGACAGAGTTCTCACTAAATATGATGCCCATTAAATCATTCTCACAGAGTTAGCATGAGTGCAGTACAAATGCAGATAGAGAACTCTATAGGAATGACACATTGATACTATAGCAACAGAAAACAAGACCAAACTTTAGTTGATCCAGATTCAAACTTAAAACAAACCGGAAAATAATCAGAATGAAAACATGGAGTGCTGCTATTAATGAATGATTCAGGCAGCGGTTGCACTTAAAACAACCTGTTAGGTTCAGAGAATGAAGCCCAGAAAGATATCCAAAGCATTCTGGGAGTTCTTTGTTGGGACACGGTTACGAGTCGCGGAGGCTCCAAGATCGCACTGGCGCTAAGAACTAACGATTAACCATGTTCTGTGAGCATTGTGCAGAGAAGAAGTGCCCTGAGAGTACTGTTGGCTGATTTGTTGTGAGAGAAAAATATTGTTTGTTGGCTGAAAATGAAAAAGTACGGCTTATAAGCCAAGCGAACAGGGCGCGACGGAACCTCCGCCTGGTCGGACGCCCTGAGCGAAGGTCCGGAAACTGCAGCGAAGGCGCTCGGATGCAGCCGAAGGCAAAGGCTCAGGCGATACCTGCGGAGGCTACAGGCGTCGGCGCGAAGGTCCGGGCGAAGGTCATCCCGGGCGAAGGTTCTAGGAGCCGGGGGACTTCCCGCAAGGCGGTGGTGCCCGGCCGTGGGCCGCAAACGGATTCACGGTAGCGGCCCATCAAGCAAAGGCGGTTGAAGAAGAAGACACCCAAAGTACTCCTAACGGTTTGTATTAGTATAGGCATATTCTAAGGATGTACCGTAACCGACAAGGGGTACAATTGTAAAGAGTAGCCTTAGTAAGCAGTGCCCTATAAAAAGGTGACTCAAACTCTGTACAAAGGGTGGTGGTTGAATACATTTATGAAACCCTAATCAGGCTTGGGCCCACTTTCTATCTTTCACGCCTTCGCCCAGGGCACTCGGCCGGGTGAAGGCCTCTGTTAGTCCTTCCTAGTCCCACCTGCTGGAAATCCCTTTTTCCAACAGAAGCCTAGAAAGATAACCAAACTACTATAACTGCCAAAGCTTAGAACAACTTTATAGGTTTAGATGCTCTATAAAGACTTGAGTTAACACTGTCGGTCAGTTTAACTAGTTCTGCACTAGTGCCTGAGGGCGGAGGCATGATTGGCACAAGGATAATACCCATAGCAGCAAAGCCAACAACCAACAGTTTTGCACTAAAGGGTTTGACAAAATCAATGACAGACAGACACTATACTTTCAGACCTGCAAGCTACAGTGTAAAAAATTGATACAACCAAAGAACCTAACGGAAACCATAATGTAAGAAGCACCTCACGGTGGTGAATTGGAACAACCTATAGGGCTGTGTTTAGTTCGCGAATTTTGGGAATTTGGCTACTGTAGTACTTTCGTTTTTATTTGGCAATTAGTGTTCAATCATGGACTAATTAGGCTCAAAATGTTCGTCTCGTAATTTTCAACCAAACTGTGTAATTAGTTTTTTTTTCGTCTACATTTAATGCTCCATACACGTATCGTAAGATTCGATGTGCTGCAGCACTTTTTAGGAACTAAACAAGCCCTAGGAACCTATTTTTGAACAGCAAACTGTCTGAGGTAGGAAGTCCAGAATGTAGGAGATGCATTCATTGCTGGAGGCAAATGGGTCCACACACCACAGGAGATGTATGAGCACAAAACAAACTGTGGAGGCTCACGGTGGGCATTCGGTTAACCGAAACCTATCGGTTCGGTTCCTAGGTTATTTACGAAATTCGGTTAGCACAAAACTTAGAACCGATCGGTTAGCTAGAGAACTTGGAACCGAGGAAATTCGGTCTCGGTTAGTTTGGTTCGGTTTCAGTTAGAACCGAACTAACCGAGCCATACATTACATCAGCGAAACAGAAGGGAAGAAAAGGGGAAAAATGAAGAAAAAAAAACGACGGCAGTCTCCCCTTCGTCCAGATCCGGCCTCCAGGCAGCGGGCACGCACCGGACTCGGCCTCGACCTCCAGAGCAGACACCGGCGACAGGGGAGGACCGGGGATAGGGGAGGCGGTGGATCCGCTGTCGGGAAGCGCGTCGGGCCTAGATCCACCGCCGGCGCCGGGGGTGGGCCCACCATAGATCTGGTCGCCCTCCACTGGATCCAGCCATGGGACGGTGGTGGAGGTGCTTCGGGGTGTGGGAGGGGCCGCCCGCCGTGCCTCCGCCGTTGAAGGAGGGGCCGCGCACCCCGCGCCGTGCCGTCGCTGGAGGAGGTGCCGTGCCCACCGCGTCACGTTGTCGCCGGAGGAGCCGAGGAGGGGCCGCGCCCCCCGCGTCGCGTAGCTGCCAGAAGGGGACGCGCCCCAGGCTCTGGAAATGGAGAGGGAGAGAGAGAGAGAGAGGGAGAAGGAGAGGGAGGCCAGAGTGGAGAGGGAGAGAGAGGACGGAGCGGAGAGACCGAGAGAGGCGCACTTGGTCTCGGACTCTCGGTCTCGGGAAGGCCGGAAGGGAGAGGCGGCTCGGTGGGAGAGGGAGGCGTGCGGTGAGACAGAGAGAGTGAGGGAGGAGTCAAGAAACCCTAAAGGTTCGGTATTTATACTTTTAAGTCGATTCTTCGGTTTTGTTCGGTTAACCGAGGTCTGGAACCGAATTACCCGACATTATTTCGGTTCCTGAGAACTGGGAACCGAAATTTTCGGTTTCGGTTAATTCGGTTTCGGTTCCGGTTATTTCGGTTCGGTTCTCGGTTTTCGGTTATTTTTTCCCAGGGTTAGTGGAGGCTGATTCCAATTGTAAGGGCCTTCCAATGTTAATAGTGTATTGACAGTTTTTCACACAAAAAAAATGGGCTTTCAATTTCCAGTTTGGAGAGGATCCTGGGGTAAATAGATGCGAGCATGTGAACTGAGGTAGTTATTTTGTGTAAGCCATCATTAGCCAATTGTATTCCTAATGTTATGCCAGGTTTTGCTGTTGTATGAGTGAGCGGTTCAGTTGCATGATCTGGTCACTGGATGGTTGCTTATAATGTCCTTATTAGCTACCCATTAGTTGAAGTTCTCTCATCTCAAATTCTGAATGCACACAAAAGACACAACAACATCCTTTCCGCATTTGCAAGCATTGTACACCAAATACCCAAACAACAGCTGATCTAACCTAATTTCAGTGTGCCTGTCTGTTATCAAGATGCTTGGAAAAATGTATTCACTATTCACATTCACTGCAATACAAAAGGCTGCTGCCCCTAACGTGGTTCCCTGCATGCAACATCTCTGAATAGCTAAATCTCAACACTGCTGTAACCTTGCGCTTTCTGCACTTGATTCTCAGCCATCTTCCTCCTAGCGTCCTCTGCAGACTGCCAATCTCCATCTTCAGCATAGACATGTGACAGCGACACATACGCGCCATCACTGTTTGGCACCATTCTCAGGATCTGTTCTGCTGCAAGCAGACTCAGTTCTTTGTTCCCATGGATCCGGCAACCGTTCATCAATGACCTCCATACTGCAGGCCATGGTTGGAGCGGCATTGCCTCGATAACGCCTTTGGCTTCTTTGAGGAGCCCTTTTCGTGCCAGGAGGTCAATTAGGCATGTGTAATTGGCCCTTGTCGGATTCATGCCGTGCGCAGACAGCATGGAGCTGAACAGAAGCTTCCCCTGCTCGACTAGCCCAAGATGGCTGCAAGCTGAGATGACAGCAACGAACGTAGCTGGTGTTGGAGCCAATTGAAGGTGTGTCATATCTTGGTAGAGGTTGAGGATTTCATGGATCAGACCGTGGTTGGCATAAGCTGTCAGCATGGTGTTGTACAGTATGGCATCCTTGGTCACCGATGAAACTTCAGTGAAAGCGCTTTTGGCAGCAGTAATGTCACCGCATTTTGCATAGGCATCAACCAAAGCACTGGACACACAGAAGTGCTTGCTGTGCCCTGTCCTGACAACGAGCGAATGGATGCATCTGCACTGCCTAATCAATGCAGCGTTTGCACAGGCATTCAGGATGGTACCGAGGATGAACTCATCAGACTTCTCTGGGCAGTCAACTCTGAACAAGTTGAAAACAAAAAGGGCCTCTTTATCCAAGTCATGCTTCACGAATGCAGAGATGGTGACTCCCCATGACACTAAATCCATCTTGCCAGTATCCTCGATGATTTTCAGTGGATCTAGAACTGAGCCAAGGGCTACTTTTGCTTTGATAAGTGAGGACGACACGAACTGGCATGAAGCCAACCCCTGTTTCAGAACACTTGCGTGGATTTGCTCATGGTTCCTTGCATCATGATCTTGTTGGAAGGCAGACAGAACAGCTGGATAGGTGAACTCATCCGGTGTTGCCCCGAAGCAAACCATGCTACGGAAGAGCCTCATCGCATCTTCAGAACAGCCGTGCAGACCACAGCCAGCAATCATCTCGTTCCATGTCACAACGTTTCTGACGCCGAGATTACAGAAGAAGCCATAAGCACAGCTGAGCAGCCCACACTGTGAGAGCATGTTGATGACTGCATTCGCTACAAGAACGTTGTCAGAGTAGCCATGGCGGTAGGCAAGTCCAAAGATCTGAAGACCGAGGGAGGCGCTCTCTTTAGCGCCACTCAGCCTCAGCATGACAGAGAACGTAACTTGATTAGGTCTGCAACCATACCGTGACATGTTGACAAAGCAGTCCGCAGCTGCCCTCTCGTCGTCATCGTGTGCGAGGCCTGATATCATTGTGTTCCAAGAAACAATATCCTTGCACCGAATCTTACCAAAGATATCAATGGCAGTTTCCTTCTGTCCTGCTTTGAAATACATATCCATAAGTGTGTTCATCACTGAGGTGTTGAACTGAAACATGCTGTGGATGACAAGGCCATGAACCTGCCGCCCGAAATTCAAGTCACAGGTGATCGAAGAAGCCTTCACTGCCGAAATGTAGGTGAACATGTCGGATGCTATTCCAGAACGGTGCATCAGGACCGCTGCCCTCATCACATCATACCCATGGCCATTGGCGACGTAGCCCTCCAGCATCGCATTCCAGCACGCCACGTCTCTGGAAGCAGGGGCTATGCCTGCAAACACTTGCTCCGCAGCAGCAACACGCCCGTGCTTGGCATACACCAGCATCAGTGAGCTCCCCACGTAAGGATTTCCATCCAGGCCAGCTTTGACGGCGAGGCTATGAAGGGAACACCCGAGCTTCACATCCGCCACCACCACGGACTGGCAGCAAGCGCCGAGCGCGCTGGCGAGAGCAAACTCGTTGGGGCAGAACCCACTCCTGACCATGGAGGAGAAGAGCCCGAGCCCCAGGTCAGGCGCGCCGCCCCGCGTCGCGGCGGACACCATGGCTGTCCAGGTGACGAGGTTGCGGCGCGGCGCTTCGTCGAACACGTCCAGCGCGCTGGCGAGGTGCCCACGCTTGGCGTAGTAGATGAGGAGGTGGTTCGCGGTGAAGGTGTCGGCGGACACGCCGAGCTTTATGGCGGACGCGTGGAGTCTTGACCCCGCGGACATGGACGGCGACACGGCGGCGGCGGAGAGGGCGTCCGCGATGGCGAAGGGGTCCGCGGCGAGAGTGGTGGCGGCAGCGGCGGTGCTGCAGCTGGCGAGTGCGGAGAACACGGAGGGTGTTCTCGCGGCGGTGGAGGCAATGGCGGGGCGGAGGCGGAGCAGCGTCCATGGTCCTGCTCCTGCGGGTTTCATGAGGAAGGTTCTTGCCCGGAGCATCGTCCCGGAATGAATTAGGGGGCTTAATGCAAATAGCTAGATCAGTCAGCTTTGTTAACGGTTGAGGCTAAAGATCAGTCTAAATTAGTTAGGGGTGTTTGTTGTCCCTTCTAAATTTTAGTTGGGGTCTTATTGGATGTTTGGATATGTACACGGAGTATTAAATATAGATAAATTATGAAACCGATTACATAGTTTGTGACTAATTTGCGAGACGGATTTTTTGAGCCTGATTAGTCCATGATTTGACAATGTTTTGCTACAGTAACATGTGCTAATGACGAATTACTTAGGCTTAAAAAACGTCTCGTGGAGTACTGATGGATTATGTAATTTGTTTTTTATTAGTATCCAAACACTTCATACATCATCCTTCCAACACACCTCTTAAATTTTAGTAGCTGAATCCAAACATCCCCTTAGACTCGAGCACTTGGCTAAAAAAAAGTTGTAGATTTGTTACTAACAAATTAGCCCTTAAGGCCCTGTTCGTTTGGAGGAATTTTGGAGAAATTTTTAAGAGAAAAACACTGTTATAGATAAAAGAAAAACAGATCAAGCCGAATTTAAAGGCACGTAAACAGGGCCTAACTAGCTAACAATTATACTTATTTATCCAACCATATCCTAATAAATACCACGCGTGCCAATGAGGGTGCTTCTCAAAAACAAAGTTACAAAGCCCCAACCGAAAATTAGAGCTCCCCATGTCTCGTTTATTCCCCTAAAAAACACGTCTAGTTTATAGAAGCGTAAAAAAAATAAACAATTGTATAACAAAAACTATTAATATTTATGGAGTTACTACAGCGCGGATGTCCATATCCGTTCCGGGACGCTAGCATCCGGTGCTACCATAGGCCCCCAATAAATATAGAGAAATTAATTTAAAAATAAAAGCAGCAATAAAGACAACCAAGGCCATTTCCACTGAACTCCAAAGAAATACATTATGTAAAAAGAAGATTTCCCATCACATCAAACCTGTGGTACATGCATGTAGTACTAAATGTAGACGAAATTAAAAACTAATTGTACAGTTTAGTTATACTTTACGAGTCGAATTTTTTAAACCTAATTAATTAATATTTAAATAATAATTCATAAATACAAACGATATTTGACGACTCCCAAATCCAGCAACTAAACGTGCTCCTACAGCATCGATGGACACGACAACATTTCACGTGCCCGCATGCACAGACAGCAGCGGGACCAGCAGGCGGCGCGATCACGTGCCCGCATGCACATAGCAGTAGCAGCGCTAGTAGGCGGCGCGGTCACGCACGCATGGACGCAACAGCACCGGCACCTGTAGGCGGCGCGGTCACCTACGGTGGCACGTTGACCCACATAGCAACAACACTACGCCATTGCAACATGCGCTCATCCAAGATCTGTTTTCAAAACATCCAAATAAAACACTCGTAACATACATCTGAAACAAATAAAACACTTAAAACATGCGTATATCATTGCTTTTCTAAACGGTAAACGGTATTTACACGGTCGCCCTTTGTTTAGCGTTTAGGCTATTTACACGGTGTTTAAACGAAGTTAAACGGTCTAAACAGTTTTGTATTTTTTAAAAAATACATATAATTATATATGTGCATGTAAAAAACAAGTATTCTAGCATTTATACACATTTATCCGGGTAAAAATCAATTATTTTGGTATGTATATATATTTGTGCATGTGAAAAGAACCAAATATAGATATTTATGCATATAACATATCAAGTGTACATATTTATAAATATAATAAACTTAAGTATACAAATTTATCCATACAAAACTGAACTAGATTTACCTCGTGTTCGCCTAAACAGCCGTTTAAGCAGCTGTTCAGTCCGTTTAATACTGTTTATCTCCGTTCCGTTTACACCATTTTTCCCGTTTTTTTACCATTTAAACGGTCAACCGTTTAATTTCCGTTTACCCCCTAAACAAGACAGTTTACCACCGTTTACCGTTTACTGGCTGTTTAAACAGCCGTTTAAACCGTTAAGGCGAACACTGGCGTATATAGCCATAGCAACATGTGCAACATCCAGATCTACTTTTACAACATTCATGAAGTACTTGCTAATGGAAGGATGGTTTTAGGATTGTTTAGCATAGATTTTGTTTATCATGTTTTATGTGTTTGCTGCATTCTAGTATGGTTCAAGGCAAAGATAACTTGCAACAAAACATAAGTGAATAAACATTGATACTCACAGTTCTTCCTTCCATGAAGAATAAGCTGGGTCTTATTTGCGCAAAGTTATTGGAGTTCATCACATGCCTTGATTCATCTCCGATGTAAATTTATCTCAGGACTTACCCAGATTAAATCTGAGAGTTTTCTGTAGGGGTTAGTTCAACAAAATAACCAGTATCTACTAAACCATACTATCGGCTCAAAAATTAAACTAGACAACATGTCTATTTTTATTTAAGAAATCATTTTAACCTAAGCACTATGCTTAATTTAAAAAGTCTTTAGAAGTAAGATCAATACACCTCTTGTTCAAAAATCAAACTAAACATCGCGTCTAATTTGATTTAAGAAAACAGTTTAAACTAAACACCACGCTTACTTTAAAAGGTGTATGAACATACTTCAAACCTAAGCATACTATAGCAAATAAAGGTAACAAGAAAGCATAAAAGAGATGAAAGAGCATGATCATGGTAAGATTCTCTTTTTTAATAAAAGATGCAAGTGGTATAAATGTATGCAAGGAACAAAATATGTGAAATGATCTAAGATGCCGCCTAGACAGGGGTGAATAGACGTTTCTGAAAATTAACACCTTTAAATGTGGAAACAATTAGAAAAGGGAGTTTCCAAAATAGAAACTCCAAATTAAGAGTAATACCACCCCTCACAAGTTAGCCACAGAGTAAACAAGGTATAAATAATATATTTGGAAGCTACAACCCTGCAACACAAAGTTAGAATAGAGATAAAAAAATATTCAGCACAGAGCTCTAATACCGGACGTGTCCGGTATATACGATTTCTGCAAAGCAACCCCGAACTTGCTTCTTTTGATTTCTATCTTCAAACCAAACTGTAGGCACCTACTAGAGATGACAATATATACAGAAAGCCTATAGAAAAGCTGGAGCAACACAAATATCAAATGAAATGTGAATTAAGACACAATATTTGTTTTACCGAAGTTTGGACTCGTTTGAGTCATACTCTCCATTGAGGGGGCTACGGGCGACCCAACGAAGGTCAGCCCTAGAGGGTACCACGAAGGTCACTTTAGCTGGAGTCTTTTTCAACTCTTTTTCCTTCTTTCACTAGTTGATTCTGAGGCAACGGAATCGACCGTTACAAACTTTCCGAGGCACACCACGATCTCTCGGGTGCTCTCCGGCGACGTCTAGCCGTCTAGGACTGAAGAGTCCAAGAGTAACAAATGCAAATCAAAAGATTGACAATACTCACAAGTGCTTAAGTGGTTGGATGGCTCCCTTTTTGAATTTCTCTCAACCTACTAATTGATTTGGCAATTTAGATCACACACTCACTAAGAGAGGGTTTGGGAGAGTTGGCAAAGCTCAAAAACATGCCAGAGGGTCAGCAGAATCAGCAGCATCCAAAGGTGGAGGCTTGGGGGTATTTATAGCCCTCATGGAAAAACTAGCCATTTTATAGCCGTTGCCATACCGGATGCATACCGGACACGTCCGGTATGACTTACACTGCGTCAATGGTAACTGAGTTATAGTAATGTTGTGAGGCGTCGGAACTCCCAATGAATGTCAAAACTTTCGACCGTCGGAACTCCCGACCCTCAACACATTTGAAAACTAAGGAAACTGAGTTACAGTATGTGAGGTGTTGGAACTCCCGACTCATGCCGGAACTTCCGATCGTCGGAACTCCTGACTCATGTCAAAACTTCCGACCCTCAAGGCTTTTGAAAAGTAGCCGTTCATACTGGACACGTCCGGTATGACCACCATAGTGAACTCTCCAAGTCAATTAAGCATGAGATGTCAGAACTCCCTATCATTGTCGGAACTCCCGACCATCGGAACTCCCGATGAACCAACCCGAGATCAACAATATTATCATTGCTGGACAAATACCGAACACGTCCGGTATCAAACCGGACAGCTAGACCAGCAAAAATCAGTTAGTTCTTTTATTTCTGAAACACTCTAAAAACTCACATGGGTTGGCTTGAGCACTTATGAAATATTATCTATGAACATGATGCATTCCTCTTAATAGTACGGTATTTCTATTAACTCAAATTTAAAAGTATAACGAATTTAAATCTTTTGAGTTGATCTCTTTCAACCGAAGCCGTGTATTCCACTCTTCATCAAGTGAGGGTCCCAACATGTTGATATTGATCTTTTCACTTGAGCACATGACTTGATTTCATTCATCAAATTTGAATAATCCCAAATGTATCAAGTCACTTCCATCAAACACTCCAATAGTGATTTGATCCTGCACATAGACATGACCATCATAGCTTGATTAGTACCTCAACTAAATGCAAGTACTTCCTTCTTCACCCTAGCTAGGTTCTTTGGCCGCCAAGCCGTTGCTTGCCCTTCACCCTTGCTTAGTACCTCGAAGCCTTTCCTTACTATCTTTACCATCTTAAGTCATCAAGTCACATCTTATGTTGAATCATCCATTCATTTGTATTGTTATATTTTTCATTTCAATTTAGCAAGCTTCAAATATGAGACAATTCCATACGCAATCCCTCATGTCTCATTAATTAATTCTTACGAGCTTGCTTTCACATAGTACATGAAAATCTCATAATAAATAAGCCTTTGTATGAATTCTATTTGCATTGTTGTCTTGTGTTTGAACTAGATTGTTTACACAATAACACATTATTTTGGCTTTCATTAAGTACTTGTGAGATAACCTATTACCTATCCACACTTAGTAAATGGGTTATACCTTTAATCATATTGTCATTCAATCATCCTATCGGCGTTATGGACCGACGGGCCCTCAACCAACTAGTAAAAACATGCTGCGTGCCCCTAATCCTGGATGGTGATGCAAGAAGACACAAGATTTATACTGGTTTGGGCAATGGGTGCCCTACGTCCGCTCTAGGAGATTGACCTTGTATTCCTTGCACCGAAATGCTCGTAGTAGGGGGTTACAAGCAGGGCGAGAGAGGGAGCGAGTCCCAGGTCTCTACGCGGAGCGGCGTGGATTGCCTGAGATGTTGATCTCAGGCGGCGAAGAAGCGTGCGTGTTACAGAAAATCGAGTGTGTGTTCATCTATCTCATGAGTTCGTTCGCTCCCCGAAAATGGCCCAAATCCCTCCCTTTTATAGTTAAGGGGGGGATAGGGGTGATACATGTGTTAGCTATGCGGTCGTGTGAACAGAAGCTGCATGTCCGTGCCCTGTAGCCTAGTACTATGGCGGTATGGTTGATGGAGTGGTCCTACCCTTGAAGCGTTGGAGCTATGCGCCGGTCACATCCGGACTTTGTGTGATGTGGGAGCTCCAGTGATGGCTGGACGTAGAGCCTGGTGAGCGACGTGCTGGTTGATGTGCGTTGACTATGTGAAGAGCCGAGGCCCAGTTGGTGCCGAGGCTGAGCCATCGTAGGGGGCTCGGTAGGTGCGAATCCCGAGGTTGCCGAGACCTTGGAGTAGACTGTCGAGGCGTAGCGGGAGCAGTTGGTTCTGTACACTGATTCTGAGGCTATAGCAACCTGGACTTGACTCCGTATGCCACGTTGTTTCTAGAGTAGGGGTTTGGTCACACAGCGCAGTACAGGCGCTGGTTGTGGGCACAGTACCAAGCACAGTGGTCGGTAACCCCTATCCAGTCCCGGACGGTGTGGCGTCGATGTGACTGGCGTCCAGTCGGCCACGCCGCTGTGTCAAGCCATTGTGCTGCTGTCATCGCGGGAGTAGTTGAACACACCGGTCGGACGTGATGTTTTGTCCGAGAAGTTGGTCGAGGTGGAGGCGACGGGGTTGTTTTGCCGAGCCGGCCTTGAGCGAGGCAGAGAATCGGCATCTCGTCCGAGGCTACATGCGCGGGGCCTTGGGCGAGATGGAGAATTAGTTCCTCGGCCGAGACCCTTTGTGTGAGGCCTTGAGCGAGACAGAAAACTGGTGGGCCGTCCAAGGCCTCTCGTGCGAGGCCTCGAGCGAGGCGGAGATTTGGTTGGCCATCGAGGCCTTCCGTGCGATGCCTCTAGCAATGTTTAGGTAACAGTTGTCCCTTGGCCTTGATTTTGATGGATTCTAAGCGATTTTTTTTATTGTTGCTTAGGGGACCCCTTCTCGTGGTACCCGATAGTAGCCCCCGAGCCTCAGGGAGAGTGTGAGCGCTCTCTTTGAGGTTTTGTCGAGACTTGGCTCACAGCAGCTCTTGGCAGGATGATGTTCTGTATTCGAGGCCTCGGTGGGTGCGCGCGAGCGCACCAGCCAGGTGTAGCCCCCGAGGCCCTGGAGGAGTGAATTTATTCCTCCAGGGGCTTTCCTTGTGTTGTGAGAGGGGTTTTATTGTGTTTGCCAGGCCCGTGAGTGTGAGTTTGGGTCGTTGAGCCTCATCAAGGTTGTAGGAAGAGCCCCCCTAGCCTCTGCGTGGAGCGAGAGGGCCGTCGGAGGTTCCCCTAGCTTTTTGTGTGGCCCTCACGCATCCTTTTCGTTCAGAAGGAGGGGTGGAGGGTGCCATGCTACCCTCGGTGGGCACGAGCAGGGACACCCCCGGTGAGCTGTTATCGGGTAAGTCCGAGTGGAGGCCCAAGCCCCATTCGCTAGGGGTCAGCTAGCGGTCCAGAGATGCACTCCAAGAGTACCAGAGGGTTTCTCTAGTGGGTGCCGGGGCCGTTCGCTAGGACCTGGTGGCTCAGTGCCTCCCTATGGTGGGATCCCATTCGAAGACCTCTCTACTGGTCTCAGACACGACTTAGGGTGTCCCAAGCGAATGTTTGCTTGGGCCTCAACCATGCACAGGCTCACCCCTAGTCGTCCCTGACTCTGTGGCCCTAGGGCGGCTGTCGAAGCCCTCAGGGGCCCAGCCTTCGAACCCCTGGACCGTAACGGGCTTGATGCCCTTTATCGTGTTTTTTCAGGTCTTCAAGTGCGAGCTTAGGTTGCTTGTCTTCGTCCTGGGTGCAGGAAGAGTCCCCGAGCATCCGCACGGAGTGAAAGGGCGGTCGGGGGCTCCCCTAGCTTTTCGTGCCACCTCATGCGTCCTTTTTGTTCAGACAGAGGGGTTGTTTATCGAGCCCCCTCGAGTACGAGCCTGGGTCACTGGGTCTCGGCAAGGTTGCAGGAAGAGCCCCCGAGCCTCTGCACGGAGTGAGAGGGCGATCAGGAGTTCCCCTAGCTTTTTTGTTCGCCCCTCGCGCATGAGGGTTTATTTGCTGAGCCCCCCTCGGGTGCGAGCCTAGGTCGTGGGGTCTTGGCATATTTGCAGGAAGACTTCCTTAGCCTCTGCACGGAGCGAGAGGGCCGTCAGGAGCTCTCCTGGCTTTTTGTATGACCCTTGCGCAACCTTTTCATTCGGAAGGAGGGGTTTGTTTGCCGAGCCCGCTCGAGCGCGAGCCTGGGTCGCTGGGTCTCTGCAAGGTTGCAGGGAGAGCCCCTTAGCCTCTACACGGAGTGAGAGGGCCGTCGGGGGTTCCCTTGGCTTTTTTGTATGACCCTCGCGCTTCCTTTTTGTTCGAAAGGAGGGGTGGAATATGCCAGGCTACCCTCGATGGGCATGAGCGGTGACACTTCCGGTGAGCTGTTATCGGGTAAGTCTGAGTGGAGGCCCGAGCCCCGTTTGCTAGGGGTCAGCTAGCGGTCTAGAGACGCACTCCAAGAGTACTAGAGGGTTTCTCTAGTGGGTGCTGGGGCCGTTCACTGGGCCCCGGTGGCTCGGTATCTCCCTACGGTGGGATCCCATTCGGAGACCTCCCTACTGGTCTTAGACATGACTTAGGGCATCCCAAGCGTTTCGCTTGCTTGGGTCTTAGCCCCGTATGGGCTCGCCCATAGTCGTTCCTGACTCTGTTGCCCTGGGGCAGCTGTCGAAACCTTCGGGGGCCCAGCCTTCAAACCCCTGGACCGTAGTGGGCTCGACGCCCAGTTCCTTCATCTGAAAGGAATCGGGTGGGGGATATTCCCTCCCCCCATCAGTTCGACAACAGCAGGCGCGCCCTTTGAGGTGATTTTCTTGGGGAGGTGGAACGGTGCCTGCCAGTGTCGTGGTCAGACGCGACGTCATGTCAGCGGAGGGAACATAACTGTTCACGCGATTAATGAGGGAAAGGTGGGTACGTGGACGGTAAAATCGGATCTGGATTAACTATACCGGATCTGGGGGAAACTTTCCTAATTTCGTCGCCCATTTCACCTCTTTCCTGCATAAATACGTAACGAGACTCACCCCTCCCCTCCTTACCTTGCCTGCATTTGCCCTTGCCGCCCTTGAGCCATTGCTAGAACACAGAGCGCCGGGGAGAAGGAGAGAGAGAGGCGAGGTAGAGAGAGCGAGGGAGGTTCACCGTCGTAGTCGTATTCTCCGTCACACCCATGGCCAGTGCCGTTGTTATTGAGATGGAATCTTGGGATTAGTCCAACATCACTGTGGAGACGCTTCAGTCGCTCGTCGACGGCGGACTTCTTCGCCCGGTTACCAACCCCAACAGGCTAGAGTGGATCGCTCCGTCGGGCGAGCCGGAGCTGAGGCCACGCGACGGCTACGTCGTTAGCTTTGTGTCCTTTCATGAGCGCGGCCTCAGCTTGTTGGCGGATCGATTCATGTGGGCGCTCCCGTACTACTACGGCGTGGAGCTCCACAACTTCAACCCCAACTCCATCGCGTAGGCGGCCATCTTCGTCGCCGTCTACGAGGGGTACCTAGGGATTGCTCCCCATTGGGAGTTGTGGCTCCACCTCTTTTGGGTGGGGCACACCACCAAGCCGACAGGCATGACGGGCGCGAGGAGGGCGATGAGGGCCGGTGGCTGCACTCTCCAAGTACGCCAGGATCGACAGCACCTTTATATCCCGGCCCAGCTCGCCTCGACCAATCGTCGCTGGTACATTTGCTGGTTCTACCTCCACAACAATGATGGCGGGCTTCCCCCCTACACCGGGCGGATCGTGGAGAGCTATCTAGAGAAGTGGAGGTATGGCGTCCCGAAGGAGGATCAGCCCAAGCTACAGCCGCTCCTAGAGGGACTAGAGAGGCTGCGCGGCCGTGGCCTCACGATGGCTGTGGTCGTGGTGGCGTTCCATCGCCGAAGGGTGCTGCCGCTGATGGCTCGGCGGCGGCGTCTGTTCAAGATGAGGCCGGATGAGGCGATCGAGGGCATCCGGATGTCCACCTTCGCCCTCTTCGACGAGGAGATTCTTTGTCGGGTGAGGGAGACAGTGGATGGGAAGATAAGGGGCGGTGGTCTGGCCCCTATCGCGATGTGCCCGTCGCGGGGGTACTTTTCTTTGGTAAGTCACACGCTGCTGCAGCCCCCGAGGCCTCCTCGTTCCTTACCATTTTCTGGTCCTTTATTTGTGTTTGCCATTCCTATAGGGCATGAGGGACATGCGAGCCTCCCCGCCGCTCGTTCGTGAGGACACAGTGCGGCGGGCGGTGAACCGGGCGCACGCCGAGGCTCAGAAGAGGTGGAAGGACGTCAAGGAGGCTAAGCGTACGAGGAAAATTCTTGCACGCGAGGGACTGGAGAGGCACCGTCGGCAGCAAAGGCAGGACGGTCTCCCGTTGGAGGCGTCCCCATCGCCATCACTGTCGACGGACGCTTTGGATGGAGATGACGAGGGCGAGGTGGGGCGGGGTCCCCTGGACCATCTCCCTGACGTCGGGGAGATGGTGCCCGGGGCGTTGGCAAGCAGCCCGGTGCTCCTAGGAGGAGGAGGAGGTGATACCTCGGGGCTGGCGATCGCCCGCCCCGAGGCTGAGGCCGACAAGCCTGAGGCGCGGGCATTGGGAAAGCGTGCCATCAGCCCAGTGGGCTCGATGGCAGCGGTAGAGCAGGTGGTGGCAGGGGCGACGCAACTGCCCCCGCAGAGTACCGAGAAGGCGCTGGGGTTCGTCGAGGATCGGCCGGCGCCGGCGGATACAGAGGCCGTGCCTCTACCGCCGCCACCGCCTTCGTAGAGGAGGGTCGCCGTGCCAAAGCGGTTGCAGCCCCGCTCGAGGTAAGCGTATTTTTAGCAAAGTTGCAGCATTTTCCGTTCGTTCTTTGGTCTCACGCTGACCCCATAAGTATCTCTTCTTCAGCCGGAAGCGTCCTGCGGAGGTGCCCACCTTGGCGCCACTTAAGGCGCTCAAGGTGAGTCCTAGCTCCACTGCCCACTGGGTGGTGGAGGCGCAAGCCACCATACAATGTGGCACGGCATCGACGAGGGCCGACCCGAAGGAGCCAGTCACCCTAGGAGGGGCTGTCGAGGTGACCCCGACACAGACGGGGGAGGGACCGTCTCTGCCCCATGGGGCCGAGGCTCGTGACTCAGATGGGGCCGAGGCACCCTCATTTGCCAAGGCCACCGAGGTCGAGGCCCCCCGGGCCTCTGAGGCTGAGGCGACGGAGGCCGAGGCGCCTAGGACTGCCGAGGCCATAGCAGCGGGGGCCAGAGCCCCCGGGGCCACCGAGGCCGACGTGATCGCGGCAAAGCCACCGGCGTAGGAAGTAGAGATGAAGGCAGCGGAGGCCTCAGTGGTGCCCTTGGTCCAAGGCCTGCCGCTATTGCGGGAGAGCACCTGGGAGGCAGAGGTCCATCCGATCTCCTCTGACGATACTTCCCGGGCACAGGAGGTGGTCGACGCCGGGGTGGCTAGCACCGTGGAACAGCTAGCTCTGACCCTAGGTGAGGGAAGCTCAGCCCTCGTGCGGGTACGACCCAAGCCCTGTGGGTGGGATCACCCGCATGTCCTATGGCAGAGCCGAGACGACCCTGAGGGGGAGCCTCTGTTCGCCCTTGAGGATGCGGCCGAGGGTGGGCGCTGGGACACCTTCGAGCAATATCACTAGCTAGCAGAGTGGTCATTGCAGACGACGCTGTTCGTGGTGGCCGATGATCTGCCTAGGGTTGCCCAGGTTCGCACTTTCTTTTCTAATGTGGTGTCGTCTTTTTCTGAGTTTTCTTATAATGAACGACCTTTGCTTTGCCTATCTAGGAGCTCGAGACCCAGTCCCTTGGGAAGTCAGTGTTCCTCCGACAGGAGAGGGACGTCTGGGACCAGCTCTAGTGGCAGAAGGACCTGCTCGCTCGTGCCAACAAGCTTCTGTCGATGCGGAGCGTGGAGGTGGAGGACCTCCGCCTATGCGGTACCGATATGGAGGCTGTGGCAGCGGTGGCCCAGGAGCAGGTCACCCCCTTGGCGGCGTGGGTCAAGGAGTTGGAGGAGGAGCTGACCCGCATGGCCGATGATCGGGATGCCTTCAGGTCCTAGGCTGGAGAAGCCACGGCCTCTGTCAAAGCCCTTGCTGGATAGCTGGGGACGAAGTAGGGTGCACACCAGCTGATGAAAGGGGCCTTGGATGAGGCCCTCAAGGCGACTGAGGCTTCCTAGATCGAGGCTGTGGTCTAGTGGGGAAAGGTTGAGGGTGAGTCTTATTCCCCTTGTTTTATTTGTTTTTCTTGTGTTTGGCCCCTAACTCCTTGGTGTGATATAGAGCTAGAAGAAGAGGCTTCCAGGGCGACCGAGGCTTCCCGGGTCGAGGTCCAACGCCTAAAGGAGAAGGCTGAGGCTTCTCGGGTCGAGGCCCAGCGCTGGAAGGAGAAAGTCGAGGCCTCCTGGGTCGAGGCCCGATGCTGGGAGCAGAAGGCCGAGGGTGAGTCCCATAGGCTTCTGCCCCTATTTGGCTTGTATTCCTTTGCGCTCAACCCCATTCCGTTGCTTTTGGCATAGAGCTGGAGAAGGAGGTCACCCAGGCAGCTGAGGCCTCCGCCGCAGTGCAGGCGGTGCTTGAAACCGAGATCGAGGAGCACGATGTGCTGAAGAGCACCGCCTGTACTACCTACGAGGTCCTGGATGTCGAGGGGGTCCAGTCAGGAAGCTCTCTCAGGAGCCGCCTGATTGCGTTGAGCGGCCAAGTGCGCGAGCGACTCCGAGGGGCGCTGCATATGGGCGTTAAGCGCGCCCTGGCCATCATCGCCTCGCACTACATCAGCATCGACCTCAAGGCCATCAGCGATGGCTACGTCCTGCCTGATGATGACGGAGAGGCTACGAGGAGGTAGCGAAGCTAATGGATGTGGTGGAGGGTCCTGGCATGGTGCTGGCCAAGCTGTTCAAAGAGGAGGTGGTCCCTCCTACGCCGCCCGCCGATGCTGGAGACCCTAAGGCTTGACCTGGTCCCAAGAGGCCATGTAATTAGATTAGGGATTATGTTACCCTATCATAACGTTGATGGCCATCGAGGCCTTTTTAAAGTAATCGTGCGACTATGCTTTTTTAATCGTTTTTCATTGTATTTTCAAGCCTCTGCCCTCTATATTGATTCTGAACAAATTTCTTGCAAAAGACTTCCTCAGAGCCTAAGCTGCCCCTCGTGCAAAAGGTGGTGAGGGAGTGCCATAGCCTAGAGGCATAGGCCATCTCGTGACTCAGCCGGCCTTCTGGCCTTGAGACAGTCTTTTGGTCCTTGGGTTTTTTCACAATTGACTTGTCAGAGCATAATAGAGAGTTTGGCATAGATTTTTTTTGAAAAGCGACTAAAAATGGTGTGTGGGACTTAGGGGGGGTCCCCCCTTCTAGCCCTCGAGGGAGGCTCGGTTTTACAGAGGCAGAGCTGAGTCTCCCTTATGGTGTTATCATAATGCTGAGGCGCACGATGGGCTCGACGGGTTTCTCGAAAAATTAGAACAATTAAAGAACGCTTCTTAAATGTATTTCAGGAAACAATGTACACAATGCTTGGGTATTTAAGTGTAAAAGCGTGTGGAGGTATTAACCCCTATACCCTTACGGCTAAGATTGGGCCGGCCCGGATCAGTGGGTCCGGTCCACCAAAAGACGACGCGTGGCCTGGCCAACCTGTTCGGAGTCCCGCGCAAGGAGTCAAGACAGATTTGGCGATCAAGCAAGATCTTGGTCGGTTAGAATAGGAATCCTTATCCGGTCACCTATGGCAATTGTAACTGACTAGGATTAGTTTCCAGATCTGTAACCCTGCCCCCTGGACTATATAAGGCAGGCATGGGACCCCTCTAAAAAACATCTCTCATTGACTACAGCAATACAATCAGACGCAGGACGTAGGTATTACGCCTTCTTGGCGGCCGAACCTGGATAAAACCTCATGTCTGTCTTGCGTCACTGTGGCTTGTGCATCTGTCTGTTGATAATCTACTATCTTAGGCATACCCCTAGGTAGACTGCTGACCATATTTCGTCGATAGTGGCGTGCCAGGTAGGGGGTGTGCGTACTGCTCTCCAAGCAAACAAGATGGTCATCATCTTCGGCTCCATGGCTACACCAAACGGCCTCACGTTCACCGTCGACTAGATCACCTAGACCACCGGCTTCGACGACTTCATTGCCATGACCATGGAGGAAGCGTGGATTCGATCTGCGTCGACCACTGCTCCACCTGCATCGGCTACGGCTCTGACCATAGTGGATACGGCTCCAACCACGGTGGACACGGCTCCGACCACGGTGGATACAGCTCCAACCACAATGGATCTGACTCTAACCACGATACATCTAGCTTCGACCACACCTACATCATCTTCAGCCACGCCGACAACCCGTCATCCGCTTCCCTGCTACAAAGGGAAGCAGATCGACAACACTGACATGCTCGACTCCATCGATCGGGTGGGCACCAAACTTGCTGAAACCCTAGCTCTGGTAAGTACAATTCAAAGTCAACCTAATGAGCAGGTAACCGCTCCCCACAACAGATCTACCCAACCAGCTCGGGCCAGTCATCCTGCATGACTTGGTACAGATCTCGTGGTCATATCTACTCCTAAAGGGCGCCCGCTCATCGCCGGCCAGCCTCCGCAACGGGTCTCTGGCTCTCCAAGTACGAAGCCTCGACGGATAACTACCAGGCCCAGCCCTATGGCCTACAAAACGCTGCCTCCAACTACACGTATAACATACAACACTGCTCGGATCTGTGTTTTGTACATCAGCCTCGGCCGAGGCCAAGCAACTTCGTCAACATGATCCGGATTGAGGATTATCAAGAAGGATCCATCCACACGGTCCAAGAGGGTGACTCCAGCTCCTCATCTGGCATCGCATCTAATGCCTCCATCCACATCGAGCTCCAGCATCATGACGATGAAGGCGTCGAATACGATCTAGATATCCTAGACCACGCCCCAGGGTTCCCACAATTCCCGTCTTTCCCGCCAAGGCGAGGGGGTTTGATCAATGTTGTCAGCAATGATGAACCACCAGCAGTTGGTGAAATAGAACAAGAGAGGATTGCATGCGAGGCATGCAATATTGACCGGTTTAATTGCCGGCAAATCGAAGCTGAAGCAGAAGAGGAGGCACGACGCATAAGGGTCTAGCCACGCGACCTCAACAATACTTTCGATAGGGTGGGGGACAAACAGGTCTTCAGGACTCCAAGCACCAACGTAGTTGTCGCCATGGCGACAATGCAACGGCTACCCAACACCCTCGAAACCCAGGCAATTTGTGATGATATACAAGCTTATCTGATGGCAGCTATGGCTCAGACCGCAGAGATGATGAATCAAGCCCGGGCTCCATCTGTTTCAGTCGAATCAAGCCACAGCTGCCAATACTCAAGTCGCTCACACCCACTCAACCAACGTGGCTCACGCAACAACGACCCATCAGACAACCGTCAAGGCGGAAACAGTGGTCATGATGGTGGTCGGGACGACAATCGCCATCGGGAGGACAACCGCCGTGACGTTCGGGATGACAACCGCCGAGATAACCGTGATAATCACCGTGGTCGTATGGTTAATCAGGATGGCAACCGGGATCGCCGTGATGGCAATAACGATCTTCACCGCTACCTCGGGGAACGCGATCTACGTGATCACATCAACCAGAGAGCCAATGATTGAGCATCCCACAAAAGTTATGGTCGTATGGAATATGACACTGCCCACGGCCCGTCGGGTCTGAAGCAGTTTACTCCACACCTTTGCCAAGTCATATGGCCCAAAAACTTCAAGCTCGAGAAACTTCAGAAATATGACGGCAAGGAAAACCCCAAATTATGGGTCATGCTCTACGAAACTACGTGCAGATCAGCCATGGCTGATGAGCATGTCATGTCTAACTACTTCCCAGTCACTGTTGGCCATGCAGATCACCAATGGCTGGTTAGCTTGCCGGCGAACTACTTTGATTCTTGGCAAGAGCTCAAGCAAGCCTTCATCGACAACTTCATTGCTACTTGCAAACAACCCGGCAACAAATATGATCTGCAATGGATTCGAGATTGAAAAGATGAGCCACTGCGTGAGTATGTCCGACGTTTCTCGGAGATGCGTATCAAGGTCCCATCAATCTTCGACAATGAGGCAATCGAGGCTTTCATCACTGGCCTCTGCTTCCACGACGCCCTAAGGGACAAGCTCCTCCGCAAGAGACCTGAATCGGTCACAGCACTCCTGGCCACCGCTAAGAAATATGTGGACGCTGATGACGCTAAAAAGATAATTATCGAAGAAGCAGCAAGGGTTCCACGCTCCGACCACCCCCCACACCGTGACGACTATCGCAGCAACCATGGTCGGAACGACAATTTTGACCGCCACAACCAGCGCAACGACTCCCACGACCACCGCGACCAACGTAATCAGTGGCATAACCGCCGTGATGATTACAGGGGCAAGCGTGCTCGGGAAGACGGCAGCGAGGTCAATACCATTAAAAAAGGTGGCAGACATCGTAACTACGAAGATGACTACACCAAAGCATTGAAAGGGCCCTACCAACTACATCCCAAGTCAAACCATACTATGGAGAATTGCCGCGTTCTCAAGTCTATCTACACGCGTCAACAGGCTCTGGATACATCCGACAAGCCTAACGACACAGGGGAACAGCGCAACGAGGACAACGACGATGAAGACGTAGATCCCCGTCACAAGTACATCAAGCCAACCGATCACGTCCACACCATCATCGGAGGCAAAGTGTCCATCGAGACCAAACGAGAATGCAAGCTGCTCGCCCATGCTTGCTTGAACGTGGCCAACACCGATAACCTCCTCGCCGATCCGCGACTCCCTCCATGGTCTCACCGCGAGATCTCCTTCAGTAGAAAGGACCAATGGGCCGCAATACCTGAGCCAGGACATTTTGCCCTAGTCCTCGATCCTTGCATCAACAAGGTTCAGTTCGACAGAGTGCTGATCGACGGTGGCAGCTCCATCGATATACTATCCAAGAACAGTCTGCCCACCCTAAAGATAACCTAGGCAGATCTCAAGCTGTACGAGGCACAGTTCTAGGGGGTTCTCCCTAGACAGAGCTCTACACCTCTTGGGCAGATCACGCTACCTGTGCAATTTGGGACCCTGGACCACTTCCGCACCGACTACGTCAACTTCATGGTCGCTGACTTCGATGGCACCTACCATGCTATTCTTGGTCGATCGTCGCTCACCAAGTTCATGGCCATACCTCATTACAGGTATCTGGTGCTCAAGATGTGCACTGAAAAAGGAGTTCTAACCCTCAGGGGCAACGTATACGTAGCTTATACTTGTGAGGACGACATCTTCAAAATAGCAGAGGCTCACGACCTCTCTATTCGCATGGCCGAGACCATTCTCGACACCAAGAAGACCTCCGCCAACCACTTGGAGATCCCAGAGCTCGAGGCTCCATGCAAGAACTCAAGTCCAAGGAGCACAAGATGATCCAGCTGGTCGACGGCGATCCCAGCAAAACAACCCTTATCAGGGCCAACCTGGATCCCAAATAGGAAGACACGCTCGTCAGGTTCTTGAGGAGCAACGTGGATGTGTTCGCATGGAAACCTACTAACATGCCCGGTGTACCTCGAAACTTGATCGAGCACTCCTTGAATGTCAATGGCAAGGCCAAACCTATCAAGCAGAAGCTACAACGGTTCGCTCGTGACAAAAAGGAGGCAATTAGGGTAGAAGTTACATGGCTTTTAGCAACCGGATTTATCAAAGAAGTGTATCATCCAGAGTGGTTAGCCAACCCGGTTCTTGTACGCAAAAAGAATAATGAATGGAGAATGTGCGTTGATTACACTGATCTCAACAAACACTGCCCTAAGGACCCCTTTGGTTTACCTCACATAGACGAGGTCGTAGATTCAACCGCTAGTTGTGAGCTGCTATCCTTTCTCGATTGCTACTCTGGTTATCACCGGATCGCTCTCAAAAAGGACGACCAGATCAAGACATCTTTTATTACGCCTTTCGGCGCCTACTGCTACACAACCATGTCGTTCGGGCTCAAGAATGCCGGGGCTACCTACCAACGCGCTATACAGGCTTGCCTCAAAGAAGAGATCAAAGACGACCTTGTCGAGGCTTATGTTGATGATATAGTTGTCAAAACTAAGGAAGCACATACCCTTGTAGACAACCTGGAATGCACCTTTGTAGCCCTTAACACATTCTAGTAGAAAATAAACCCAAAAAAGTGCATCTTTGGTGTTCCTTCTGGCATACTACTTGGCAACGTCATTAGTCACGATGGCATACGCCCTAACCCGGAGAAAGTCAAAGTTGTCTTGGACATGAAGGCACCCAAAAAGGTGAAGGATGTTCAGAAGCTTACCAGGTGCATGGCCGCCCTCAGCCGTCTCATATCAAGATTGGGCGAAAAAGGATTACCGTTCTTTAAATTGCTCAAAGCATCCAAAAAGTTTGAGTGGTCGAAGGAAGCAGACGCTGCCTTCACATAGCTGAAACAATACCTTACGTCACCTCCGGTCCTCACTGCTCCTAGAGAAGACGAAACACTCCTGCTTTACATTGCGGCAACTAATCGAGTGGTCTCCACGGTCATGGTGGTCGAGCATGACAAACCCGACCACGTCTATAAGGTACAGCGACCGATTTATTTCATCAGTGAGGTACTCAATGAGTCCAAGACTAGGTACCCATAGATTCAGAAGTTGATCTACGCCATACTGATAACATCCCGAAAGTTGAAACACTACTTCGACGGATATCGTGTGGTGGTCATGACTGAGTACCCTCTGCGAGACATCATTAGCAACAAGGATGCGAACGGGCGCATCATCAAATGGGCAATGGAGCTATGCCCCTTCTCCTTGGAATTTGCAAGTCGTACTACAATCAAGTCTCAGGCACTCGTCGATTTCATCGTCGAGTGGACAGACTTAAGCACGCCTGCCTCTCCGGGATCCGACAAGTATTGGACGATGTACTTCGACGGCTCTCTCAACATTGACGATGCGGGAGCAGGAGTCCTTTTCGTGTCACCATCCAAAGAGCAGCTCCGGTATGTCCTCAGGATTTATTTCCTAGCATCTAATAATGCCGCCGAGTACGAAGCATGCCTACATGGTTTGCGCATTACGGTTGAACTTGGCGTTAAACGTCTCTATGTCTACGGAGACTCAGCTCTGGTCATCAACCAACTCAACAAGGACTGGGACACGACCAGCGAAAAGATGGATGCATACTGCAAATCGATCAGAAAGCTGGAAGGCAGGTTCTATGGCATCGAGTACATACACGTGGTCTGGGACAAAAATCAAGCAGCGGATGCGCTGTCAAAGTTAGGATCATCCCAAGCCAAAGTCCCACATGGTGTATTTGTTCAAGACCTGCTCACGCCTTCCATCGAAGAGGAAGATTCCACGGTCGACAAGCCTCCAGACCAGCAATTGGTGGCTACGGTTCCGGCGTCGAGCACCACCGAGGCGCCGCCGACCACTCATGAGCCCAACTAGAGAATACCTTTCATCAAGTACCTAACAGATGGCAGCAGTTACACTTATTGGATAGAAAACGAGCGCCTGATGCGTCGTAGTAAGCAGTACCTGCTCGTCGATGGTAAGTTATGGCGCAAGAACGCAAAGGAGGAAATCTTGATGAAGTGTATAACCCAGGAGGATGGCGAACACCTCCTAGACCAAATCCACTCTGGCTCCTATGGCAACCACGCGGCCTCAAGAACGCTGGTCAGTAAGGCTTTTTGAGCAGGATTCTATTGGCCATCAGTAGTAGCCGACGCAGAGAGGCTAGTCTGCCACTGTGAGGGTTGTCAGTTCTTCGCCAAGAGAATCCATGTACCAGGACATGAGATCTAGACAATACTAGCCTCTTGGCCCTTCGCATGCTGGGGACTAGATATGATCAGGCCCTTCAAACTGGCTCCTAGAAAATTTACATGCGTCTTTGTGCTGATCGACAAATTTTCGAAGTGGATAGAATACATGCCTCTGGTACAAGCATCCTCAGAAAAAGCTGTCATGTTCCTCGACTAGGTCATCCACCATTTTGGCATACCCAGCAGCATCATCACTGATCTGGGTACTCAGTTCACCGGGAATGCTTTTTGGGACTTCTGTGATGAAAGGAGCATAGTAGTAAAATACGTCTCGGTGGTGCACCCTAGAGCTAATGGACAAGTCGAGCGGGCAAATGGTATAATCTTGGATGCATTGAAGAAGAGGATGTACAGAGAAAATGACAAAGCTCCCAGAAGATGGCTCAAAGAGTTACCAGCTGTGGTCTAGGGCCTTAGAACTCAGCCCAGTCATAACAGCGACGTCTCACCATACTTTATGGTTTACGGTGCTGAGGCAGTCCTCCCAGCAGATATAGCTTTCAGATCAGCATGGGTAGAGAACTTTGATGAAGGCAAGGTCAATGAATTACGGGATCTAGAAGTGAATAGTGCAAAAGAGAAGCGGCTCGATTCTTGTGTACGTACAGCCAAATACCTTGCTGTTTTGCGTAGGTACTACAACAAAAACGTTAAAGAGCGTTTCTTCATGGTCGGGGACTTGGTCCTGAAGTGGAAGACAAATCAGGCTGGTGTCCATAAACTCGCAACCCCATGGGAGGGGCCCTTCATGATTAAGGAAGTCACACGACCAACGTCTTACAGGTTATGTCGACGAAATATGGTCGGCAGTCCATCGAGGGGGATGCCCATGGTGGTAGATTGTCGGTAGACGGTGCGTGTAATCAGGAACCAGATGGTGACACAAGGCGTAGAGACAGCGATTTAGACAGGTTTGGGCCATCTGGTCGACGTAATACCCTACGTCCTGTGTCTTTGGTGTATTGTATTGAGATGTATACAGATTAACCTGTCCTCTAGGGGACCCTTGTCTCTCCTTATATACTCCAAAGAGACAAGGTTACAAGTAAAGTATCCAATTTGGTACTATTACAATATCTAGTACAACTTGTAATCTTGATGTGCACGCCTTGATCTTACGAGCTGGGCCACCTCGGATGGTGCGGCCCATGTACCATCTTGTGGTACCCGGGGGTATATCCCCCATAGCTAGTCCCCGAGTGCCATGTATTCTGATGCGACACGCCGTTTTAACCTTCTCCGAACAGTGAGGCTTAAGTTCTTGACATCTCCGACCACCGTTGTCACCAGAGAAGTAGGTTGTCCGAAGAATGTATGGTGCTCTTAAGAAGAAAGAAAAAGATTACCGTCCTAGGAAGTGTGCCCACTTGTATTTCTGAAAAGAAATGTAAGTGCGTCTTGAAGCGTAGCGTCCTTGATCATCAGAGGCATAGGGGTCAAAAAACAAACACATTCACCGCAAGGTGAAGTGTGCCCACTTTGTCCCCGAGCCTGGTAGTAGGTGACGTAGGCACATGGTGCCAGGGTCTAAAAAGAATTCCCAGTTAAGTTGAGAACCCAATCGTCATACAGGCGATACGAGATGCACCGGCAGGTGCATCGTACCGATGTAGTCCCCAAGCTTGCTAGAAGGCGAGGTATGAGCCTTGTAGCAAGGTCTAAGTGAGAAAAAATATCCCAACTGTATGCGAGTTGCTAGTCGCATGTAGTCGAGATGCAAAGTCCCCGAGCCATGGTCGGAGAGTGACCGAGGCAGTCCCCGAGCACAGGTCAAGGAGCGAGCGATGAAGTCCCCAAGCCATGGTCGGAGAGTGATCGAGGCAGCCCCCGAGCACAGGTCGAGGAGCGAGCGACGAAGTCCCCGAGCCGTGGTCGGAGAGTGGTCGAGGCAGTCCCCGAGCATAGGTCGACGAGCGAGCGACGAAGTCCTCGAGCATAGCTCGAAATTCCTGCAATATAAATATGTAGAATGGTAGTACATGATGTACAAAATAATAAATTATGGAGAAAAAATCATCGGTGAAGAAATAGCGTATGACGCTCAGCAATCATTTGCAAATGAGCATGATGTGATAAAGCAGTTGGTGCTTTGTAAACATCAGTGTTAATGTGAAGTTTGTGTTCATACTTAATATAAATCGTCCGACCAGTTAGTATGTAGCCGAGTCTCCAGCCCTAGTTAGCCCGTTAACCATAATGTGGGGCGCGGAGCCCGTGCACGTGTAGGAAGAACAAAGCGTCGCTAAGGAGCCGCTGCCGACCACCCATAACGTAGAGGGTAGACGCTCGTGCACGTGTAGAGAGAAGCCAGAGACAGGGCCTTTTCTAGAGACATCGAGTGTCAACATGACTGATCGAAGATTTGCA
The DNA here is from genome assembly GCF_019320115.1 of Miscanthus floridulus. Taxonomy (NCBI): domain Eukaryota; kingdom Viridiplantae; phylum Streptophyta; class Magnoliopsida; order Poales; family Poaceae; genus Miscanthus; species Miscanthus floridulus. Next base: position 20,669,872 of record NC_089594.1, read on the forward strand.
TTAAGTATAGATGTATGTTATATTTAAGATTGTATACATGGACAAACATTATTTGAAGAATGATCATGACAAGGATGTTGTGGAGAAACATCGTAATATAAATATTAGAAGTGTACCTATCTTTGGATAGAAATCTGATTGGTGGCGATGAAGTTGTCCGGTCCTCGAGCTTTTCGACCTGTCGTGACGGTGGTCACGGTTGTCATAGCGCCATTCTTCGTGGCGATCATCATTGCGACATGGTCTGGTGGTCGGAGCTCGGCGGAGCCGCTCTGGACGTGGTCGATGTGGTCTGCTTGGCTCGATGTAGCTTGCTCAGCGGCTCGACGCGGCTCACTGTGGCTCACTCAGTGGCTCGCATGGTGGCTTGACGGCTCCATGTGTGCGTGTGCACATGCAAATGCCACAGCAATCTATAGTTGGCCTTCCTTCCATGTAGACGTATATATGTAAGCACATACAACTAGCTTTGCATGGCTCTAGTAGTTGGCATGCAGCGAATCGATCTCAGTAGACAGACTAGAATCTTGGGACCGCACAACGATGATCTGAGCTTCGCCTCGATTCACATGCAACAGCAGCCAGCAAAATAATTCGTCACTGCCTTCGGTACAGGTACAGCACCGCGTTTGATTATCCGATCCGATCCGGTGGTTCCGTTGGAACTTGTCGCCGAGTAGCCAATGCACATAACAGAAAGCTCCGAGTAGTAGACTGATCCTTGAACACGACGTTGAATCCGACATCGAGTCTCGTCAGGTTGTTGGCGGACGCCATCATAGCAAACCGAGTTGCCGGCGTAGTAGATTGATTCCGTCGCCGACTGATATCGAGCCTGTCAGGCTCATACGCCGTCGTAGGAAGTCAAGTTGCCACAAGCGGCGTCAATCTTTAGATCCCATCTGGTTCACCATAGATCAGCGCGCACGATCCCCTAAAGGGGTCCCCTACCTGGCGCGCCACTGTCGACAAAATATGGTCGGCAGTCCACCGAGGGGGATGCCCATGGTGGTAGATTGTCGGTAGACGGTGCGTGTAATCAGGAACCAGATGGTGACACAAGGCGCAGAGACAGCAATTTAGACAGGTTCGGGCCGTCTGATCAACGTAATACCCTACGTCCTGTGTCTTTAGTGTATTGTATTGAGATGTATACAGATTAACCTGTCCTCTAGGGGACCCTTGTCTCTCCTTATATACTCCAAAGAGACAAGGTTACAAGTAAAGTATCCAATTTGGTACTATTACAATATCTAGTACAACTTGTAATCTTGATGTGCACGCCTTGATCTTACGGGCTGGGCCACCTCGGATGGTGCGGCCCATGTACCATCTTGTGGTACCCGGGGGTATATCCCCCATAGGTTAGCTCACCTAGACGGTACGGACGTACCAAATTCATGGCATATCGACAAGCTTAGATGTTTCTATGCTTAACTACTGAGATATGTACTCCTCTTGTACTTTTGATTTAAATCAATAAAGCTATTATGATTTCTTCGACCACTCTAATGCGTCACTTCCAATTTTATGGTTATTCCAACTTAGCCAATAAAAGCCGACCACCATTCCTTTTATGGTTTTCGGAGCAGGCCCTGTCTTCGTTTCCTCCCAACGCGTGCATGGGATCCGCTCTCTACGCTACGGGTGATCGGCATGTCCCCCCTGGTTTGACTTGTCCACGTCTACGTGTGCATAGGTCATGCACCTCATACTCCGACCACATGGCAAACTAGGGCCGCACAAACTTTTCAGGATGATGTGTCGAGTAAAATGGTACAACTAAACAAAACGTTAACATGTTCTCACTTAGTTACACCAAAACGAGTTTCAAGCTTAAATATGTTTTATACAGCGCAAACAAGCTTATGATGATATACAGTTATGTTATTACAAGCTTGCCTGGAGAGGCCCAAGTTTACAATAACACAACTATGTCCTTCTTCTACAGCTCTAGCCTATTCTATTGGCTGGTCGGGACACGTGGCACCTGCTGCTCGCTGCTTCCGATATCCTACTCGAGTCTTAGGGACTCTTGTACTGGTCGAGCTGAAGGGGATGGGCCCACCGATGCCTGGCTGGTCATGACTGTAGGTTTCATCGGTTGGCTCACAACGGATGGCGTCTCCAGCTGGCTTGTTGATGGCGTACCCTATACAGGTGCTGTCCTGCCTCCACACAGGTTAATGTCGCCAATTATCTTTGACGACAGGTCTAGCTGGGTCATCTGAAGCTCCTCAGTCTTGTCTAGGTCTACCTCCTTTGAGTATCCAGCCTCCAGGTGCTTGAGATCGATCAGGGGGTAGTGGGCACGCACCATGCTTAGCACATGTGCACCTGTGTACTCACCCACCTCCTTCACGAACTCTTGGAACCATCCCCATGCCTTTCAGCATCTCTCGACCAGTCCGAGCCGTGATGTCCTTGGCACTTCCTCTATAAGCATCGGGTCGATAAGGTCGAGGATGGGCAAAATGCCAGTTGCCACCTCCTGGCACTGGTTCTTCCATGTGTCCCGATCCTCGGTGATCTCTAGGCATCGTGCCTTCCAACCGTCACGATCTTTCATCATGGCTTCCAGATGCTTCTTGGCATTGACTTTTAAAACTGTAACACGCACAAGATATTAAAAGGTTATGCCACAACAGGATAAGGCAACCAATAGAATGAGCAAGGTGGTCTAGAACACTTACTTTTCAGTTCCTCCTTCATCTTAGTTGTGCGGTCCTGGAGTTGAGACTGGTCGCGCACCAATTTCTCCTTGTCCTCCTTCAGGCGACCACACTCTGTGGCCACACGGCTATTCTCCTCTTGGAGACGGACTACTTTGGCCTCCAAGCCTACACTACAGCTATCACTACCAACAATGCAGCAACACGTGTCATGCACTTGCTGTAATAAAATGACAACTTACTTATTTTTTCCTGCTCTTTGTTACTGAGCTGGATGGTCAGGTTCTAGTTTTGTGCCTCTTGCTCCGTCCTCTCCTGGTCAGTGGCTTCAAGTTGGTGGCGCAAGCGTTCCACCTCGGTAGCCAGATCTCTATTGCTTGCCGTGATCCCCTCAATTTGGTCAAAGCACTTTTTTTGGTACTTTGCGGTCTTCATCAAGTCCTGCATGTAAACAAGCTAAGTCAGACAGTTCAATTGAATAATAGGATCAAGTGGTCAAGCCAAATGTACCTAGACTTCCGTCACCAGATGTTTTGCCGCTCATTCAACTTTCAGGGTCTCTTCGACCTCTAGGATTTCCTCATGCATAACCCACTCGTCGTTCCACCAGCGCGACACATATACATGTTGTTGTTTGTCTTGGGGTGGCCCAGGACCTCTTCTACTTCGTCCTCTTCGGCCTCTTGTTCAGGAAGCGGCGCTGGTCTAGAGTTTGTAGTCTCTGCGACCACTATGGCTTTCCCATGAGCCGTGGCATCGACAAGCGTGCTCTATGCCACCTTCGGCTGCTGCTCCATGGCTTGGTCTGGTACACTTGGTGCCGACGTATCCCCCTTAGCAGGGTTAGTGCTCAAAGCACTTGTACTTAGCTCGGCTCTCTTCTCGACCAGCTGCTCGGCGAGTGTCGTCTAGCTGCTCATCTAATGAGGCTTCGGTGGAATTTCTTCTACAGGTTTCTCCATAGCCGGCTGCTGGGTAGTTCTCTCCGCCATTACTGGCAAAGCCATGCCGCACCTGGCTAGCTGTTCAGGATTTTCGGTGGATGCCGACCTATTATATCAGAGATAAGTTCAAAAGACAATTGTATCCAATACAGATTGTAAGCTTACATCAAGGTTGCAAATACTTATAGCTTGGAAGCACGGAATGACATGGCGAAGGAGCGTCTCTTCGACCGTGCTTGCTCCACGTGCTCGGCGGGTGCCACCAGGTCTTTTTCCATGACCAGTACCGGCACCGAGGCTTGGTGCTCGACCCCTTTGCCGCTTGTCCTCTGTGTTGCAGTGGTTGGTGATGCGATCCCTACTGGCACGGAGGAGCCACCCTGCTCCGTTGACTCCAGTTGTCTCCTCCTCTTTCGAGGAATGAGTCGGAAGATGTCTGCATCCTCTGTTTCATCATCTGACAGTGGGAAGATGGCCTAACAACATTTGCTGGCCGCCAGCCACTTGCCAGTAGCCCTGGACGTTGCCTCCTCCCCAACCCCGAGTATGGCCCAGTCGACATCTTCAGCCCTAGCACTGGTCTGGGCAGTTGGGCCTGCAACTTGCGGCCAATCCACACCAGGGGGTGGAGACACGAACACTGCTGCCCTATCACGGCCATTACTCTGGGAAACATAAAGATGACAACACAGTCAATTTTCATTACAACATAACTCTACAGGTATAAGGCAGCATAATTTACCTTTGGGGGAGGTCGGGCCAGCTTGAAGGCGTGCTTGATGTCGCTTAACCTAACATAATTCAGATCAGCTAAGTTGAATAGCTCTCCAATCCTGGCTTTGATTTCTATCTTGTCGAGCACCTCTTTCCTAGTCCTCGTTGGATCAACGCTACCCTGGTATTCGTAGCCTAGATGTACCCTCCTCTGGCAGGGCTGGATCCTTCAGCTGATGAAGTTCCCGACCACGCTTGGACCATCTAGTTTCTCCCATGGGATCATCCCGAGCAGTTATGTGATTTGTTCCAAGTGCTCAGGCTTCTCCGACCAGCTGTTCTTCTTCTCCAGAATGAACCCCACGTCGCACAGGGTGATCGTGTTTGACTCTTCGTGGATGTAGAACCACTTCTTGTACCATTCGTCTAGCGATGTGTTCCAAGGGCAGTGCAAGTACTGGGCCTTCATCCCGTCACGCAGATTAAGGTATACGCCTCCGGCTATCTTCGAGCCGCCGCTCCCTTTCTTCCGCAGACAGAACAGATGGCGAAAGAGGTTGAAAAGGGGCTGGAAGCCACCATATGCTTTGCAAAGATGGATGAAGGTGGAGACAAGAAGAATCAAGTTGGGATGCAGATTGCAAATCCCAATCTCATAGTACAAACAGAGCCCCTAGAGGAAAGGGTGCACTGGAACCCTAAAACCCCGCTTGAAGAAATCCTCGAAAACCACAATCTCACCTGGTTGTGGATTGAGGTAGCTTTCTCCTTCCGGCGCACGCCATCCCACGAGTGCCTTGTTATGGAGCACTCCCATGGTGACGAGGTCTTCAATGGTCTGCTCATTGCTCCTTGACTTCCACCACTCCTTCACCATGACTCCGGCTTTCTTCTGGGCGTCTTTCTTCGCCATTAATCTATCCTTGCTAAGGGGGTGGATACGGTGGAGGGGTGATGGGCGATGATTTTGGAGGAATAGGGTTTGGCAAGAGGAAGAAGAAGGCTGTGGCGGTGAATGATAATGGGGATTGGTAAAAAATAACTTACCAGTTCTATATTATAAATAACCAAGAGTTCTGTCGTTTCATCTGCCTGAGATTCTTGGGAGACGTGCGCACGCGCCGCAGATGGTTGTTTTCACAACCTCGAGATCTACGCCAATAAACGCGCCCCTTCGTTACCAGTGTACGTGCCTCTTCGTTGCTAGTGTGAGAGGGCCCACATTGACGCACCTCTTTATAGGTGCCAAGCGACTGTTTGCTAGAAAGGGCAAGAAGATAGTATGATGTGCTATACCTGTCTGCTTTTTTGACCAGACGTGTACGATTGGACTTGACAGAATAAGAAGATAAATAAATACACCAAATAATAGTACAAGCGGCGTTCGTTTTTTTGTTGCATGTCTTGTGCTCAAGGATGTTCTAGATCACTGCCATGCTCAGGGACTGCCCAGACCACTGCTGTGCTCGGGGACTACCCAGACCACTGCCGTGCTCAGGGTCTGCCTAGACCACTACCATGCTCGGGGACTGCTACGACCACTACCGTGCTCAGGGACTGCTACGACCACTACCGTGCTCGGGGACTGCTCCGACCACTAATGTCCTCAGGAACTATCCCGACCACTGCTCAGAGATCATTCTCCTCGGCTACATGTGATTTGTACTCACATACAGTTGAGAAACATTTATTTAGACCTTGCTACAAGGCTCATACTTCGCCTTCCAGTAAACCCGGGGACTACATCGGTACGATGCACCTGCCGGTGCATCTCGTATCGCCTGTACGACGATTGGGTTCTTAACTTAACTGGGAATTCTTTTTAGACCCTGGCACCACATGCCTACGTCACCTACTACCAGGCTCGGGGACTAAGTGGGCACACTTCACCTTGCGGTGAATGTGTTTATTTAATCGACCCTAATGCTTTGATTGATTAAACGGATTACTATCGTGCTCAGGAACTGTCCCGACCACTGCTCGGAGATCGTTCTCCTCAGCTACATGTGATTTGTACTCACATATAGTTGAGAGACATTTATTTAGACCTTGCTACAAGGCTCATACTTCGCCTTCCAGCAAGCCCGGGGACTACATCGGTACAATACACCTGCCGGTGCATCTCGTATCACCTGTACGACGATTGGGTTCTCAACTTAACTAGGAATTCTTTTTAGACCCTAGCACCACGTGCCTATGTCACCTACTACCAGGCTCGGGGACTAAGTGGGCACACTTTACCTTGTAGTGAATGTGTTTGTTTTTCGACCCCTACGCCTCTTATGATCAAGGATGCTACGCTTCAAGATTCACTTACATTTCTTTTCAGAAATACAGGTGGGCACACTTCACAGGATGGAAATCTTTTTCTTTTTTCTTAAGAGCACCATACATTCTTCGGACAACCTACTTCTCCGGTGATAATGGTGGTCAGAAATGTCAAGGACTCAAGCTTTACTATTTGGAGAAGGTTAAAATGGCGTGTCGCAGCATAATACATGGTGCTCGAGGACTAGCTGTGGGGGTATTAACCCCCTATACCCTTACGGCTAAGATTGGGCCGGCCTAGATCAGTGGGTCTGGTCCACCAAAAGACGACACACGGCCTGGCCAACCTGTTTCGAGTCCCGCGCAAGGAGTCAAGACAGATTTGGCGATCAAGCAAGATCTTGGTCGGTTAGAATAGGAATCCTTATCCAGTCACCTATGGCAATTGTAACTGACTAGGATTAGTTTCCAGATATGTAACCCTGCCCCCGGACTATATAAGGCGGGTAGGGGACCCCTCTAAAAAACATCTCTCATTGACATACAGCAATACAATCAGACGCAGGACGTAGGTATTACGCCTTCTTGGCGGCCGATCCTGGATAAAACCTCATGTCTGTCTTGCGTCACCGTCTTGTTTGTGGCTTGCGCATCTGTCTGCCGACAATCTACTACCTTGGGCATACCCCTAGGTAGACTACCGACCATATTTCGTCGATAAAGCGACATAGCTGTTCTATGTTCCAAGCGTTGGTGAGGATTTCGCCCTTCTCATTGGCTAGCTTGTAGGTTCTGGGCTTCAGCACTTTGGCGATAATGTATGGTCCTTCCCATGGTGGGGTTAGCTTGTGGCGGCCCTTGTTGCTCAGCCTCAGCCTCAGCACCAGGTCGCCCACCTTCAGGTCTTGGCTTCAAATGCGGCGGGCTTGATAGCGTTGTAGAGCTTCCTGGTATTTGGCCGAATGTAGCAGCGCAACGTCTCAGGCTTCCTCCAGCTGGTCGAGGGCGTCCTCGTGGGTAGTGCAGTTGCTCTGCTCATTGTAGGCCCGAAGCCTCAGGGAATCGTACTCCAAGTCAGTGGGGAGGATGGCCTCGGCCTCATAGACTAGGAAGAACGGTGTAAATCCTGTGGCTCGGCTCGGGGTATTCCTTAGGCTCTAGATGACTGATGGGAGTTCGGTAAGCCATTTGTTGCCAAACTTCTTCAACCGGTTGTATATTCTTGGCTTGAGACCTTGTAGGATCATGCCATTGGCACATTCTACTTGGCCGTTTGTCCTAGGGTGTCCTACGACCGACCAAGCCACATGGATGTGGTGGTCATCGTAGAATGTCAGGAATTTTTGGCCGGTGAATTGTGTCCCATTATCGGTGATGATGGTGTTCGGAACCCCGAACCTGTGGATGATGTCAGTGAAGAACAGCACCGCTTGCTCGGACTTGATTTGATTGATCAGACGAGCCTCGATCCACTTGGAGAACTTATCAATTGCTACCAACAGATGGGTGTAGCCCTCAGGGGCCTTCTACAGAGGCCCAACCATGTCAAGCCCCCACACGGTGAACGGCCATGTGATAGGGATGGTTTAGAGGGCTTGGGCTGGGAGGTGCGTCTACCGTGCGTAGTACTGACACCCCTCACAGGAGCGTACGAGCTTGGTGGCGTCAGCCACCGCTATTGGCCAGTAAAACCCTTGGCGGAAGGCATTTCCAACGAGCGTTCAAGGTGCCGCATGGTGCCCGTAGGCTCCTGCGTGCAAGTCCCAAAGTAGGGCTTGACCTACCTCGGTAGTGATGCATTGTTGGAGGACGCCAGATGGGCTTCGTTGGTACAACTCGCCATCACTGAGGATGTAAGCTTTGGCTCATCACGCAAGCCGTCGGGCTTCAGTTCTGTCTATGGGGAGTTCTCCTTGAATGAGGCAGTCAAGGATCTAGACCCATCAGTCCACGCCCTGGTCGGCCTTGGGAGGTTCCGTGTTGACTTCCATCACCTCGGGCTCGGCCGAAGGGGTCTCGGCGATGGAGTGGGCCTCGAGCGCTATGGCGGGCTCGACCGATGAGCCCTCTCCTGCCGCCAAGACGTGGTCGATGGAAGGCTTGTAGAGGTCTCTGGTGAAAACGTTCAGGGGGGGCGGGGCCCGTGCCGACGCCATCTTTGCAAGTTCGTCTGCGGCTTCGTTGAATTTGCGCACGATGTGGTTGAGTTCAAGACCGTCGAACTTGTCTTCAAGGTGACGTACCAGCTTGTAGTACTCCTCCATCTTAGGGTCATGGCAGTTCAACTCCTTCATCACTTGATCGACAACGAGCTGCGAATCGCCCCAAACATCGAGATGCCATGCTCCAAGTTCGATGGCGATCTGCAAGCCGTTGACAATGGCTTCATACTCGGCTGTGTTGTTGGAGGCGGCGAAGTGGAGCCAAATCATGTAGAGCATGTGTACTCCAAGGGGTGAGATGAAGAGCAGACCCGCGCTCGCCCCGGTCTTCATCAGGTACCCATCGAAGTACATGGTCCAGCATTCCACCTGTACTTGGGCTGGTGGCAGTTGGGTGTCGGTCCACTCTGCCACGAAATCGGCCAAGACCTAAGACTTAATTGCTTTCCGAGGTGCAAAGGACAGAGCCTCCCCAATGAGTTCGATGGCCCACTTGGCTATCCTACCCGAGGCCTCCCGGTTATGGATTATCTCCCCCGACGGGAAAGATGACACCACGGTTACCGGGTGGGATTTGAAGTAGTGACGCAGCTTGCGTCAAGCCAAGACTACGACGTAGATCAGTTTCTAGATGTGGGGCAACGCGTTTTGGTCTTAGAGAGTACTTCGCTGATGAAGTAGATAGGTCGTTGGATGGGTAGAGCATGCCCCTCTTCCTGCCTCTCGACTACTATGGCCACGCTGACCACTTGGGTCGTGGTGGCGACATAAAGCAAGAGAACCTCGCCCTTGGCTGGCAGTACTAGGACGGGAGGATAGGTCAGTAATGCCTTGAGTTTGGCAAGGGCTTCTTTAGCCTCGGGAGTCCACGAAAAGTGTTCTGATTTCCTCAAGAGGCGGTACAGAGGCAAGCCTTTTTCACCAAGGCACGAGATGAAGCGGCTCAGAGCTACAAGGCATCCCATAACCCTCTGTACTCCCTTAAGGTCTCAGATTGGTCCTATGTTGGTCATGGCTGAGACCTTCTCCGAGTTGGCCTCGATGCCGTGTTTCAATACTATGAATCCCAAGAGCATGCCTCGGGAAACCTCGAACACACATTTCTCAGGGTTGAGCTTGATGCCCTTCTCTCTGAGGCATTTGAAGGCTATCTCCAGGTCGTCGATGAGATCCCCGACCTTTCTAGACTTGACCACGATGTCGTCCACATAGGCCTCGATGGTTCGCCCGATGTGCTCGCCAAAGACCTAGGTCATGCACCGCTGGTATGTGGCCCCCGCATTTCTAAGGCCGAATGGCATAGTCACGTAGTAGTACATGCCGAATGGTGTGATAAAAGAAGTCGTGAGCTGGACGGACTCTTTCATCTTGATTTGATGGTAACCGAAATACGCATCAAGGAAAGACAGGATTTCGCATCCCGCAGTGGAGTCAACAATTTGGTCGATCCGAGGTAATGGGAAAGGGACTTTCAAACTAGCTTTATTCAAACCGGTATAGTCTACACACATCCTCCACTTCCCATTTTTCTTTTTGACTAACACAGGGTTAGCTAACCACTCCGAATGGGACACTTCCTTGACGAATCCAACTATCAAAAGCTTCTGCACCTCTTCGCCGATGGCTCTACGCTTTTCCTCGTCGAATCGACGTAGGTGTTGCTTCACCGGCCTAGAGCTGGCCCAGATGTCTAAGGCGTGCTCGGCGACCTCCCTCGATATGCCTGGCATGTCCGAAGGACTCCATGCGAACATGTTGGTGTTCGTGCGAAGAAAGTCGACGAGCACGGCTTCCTATTTGATGTCGAGGGTGGCACTGATCCTCAGTGCCTAGTCATCGGGGCAGGTGGGGTTGACTGGGACGAGTTTGACGGCCTCCGTGGGCTCAAAAGTTCCGGTGTGACGCTTGGAGTCGGGCACTTCACTGCCGAGCTGGTCGAGGTTGACGATGAGGGTCTTGGACTCCATGATAGCCTCGATGTACTCGACGCACTCGACATCGTAGTCGTATACATGCTCATACACCGACTCGATGGTGATGATGCCGTTGGGGCCCAACATCTTGAGCTTGAGGTACGTGTAGTTGGGGACCACCATGAACTTGGCATAGCATGGCCGCCCCAGGATGGCATGGTAGGTTCCCTTGAACCCAACCACCTCGAAGGTGAGGACCTCCTTGCGGTAGTTGGAGGCAGTACCGAAGTAGATGGGCAGGTCAATGCGCCCGAGGTGCCATGTGCGTTTCCCCGGCACAATGCCGTGGAAAGGCGTGGTGCCTCCCTGGAGCTGCAACTGGTCGAGCTCTAGGAGTTCTAGGGTGTTGGCGTAGAGGATGTTGAGGCCACTGCCTCCATCCATCAATACCTTAGTGAGCCGGGTATTGCCGATGATGGGGTCGATGACAAGCGGGTACTGCCCGAGGTTCAGGACGTAATCGGGATGGTCGTCTCGGTCAAAGGTGATTGCCTCCCAAGACTAGTTGAGGTACCGGGGAGCAGCCACCTTCACCGAGAAGACCTCCTGGCACTCCCTCTTCTGCTGTTCTGCCGAGAGGCACGCTGAAGGCCCGCCAAAGATCATGAAGGCATTATGCACCTCAGGGAATCCATCGTCCTTATCGTCGTCTGTGTCGTCGGCATCCCTCCTCTTGGCATCATTGTCAGGGAGCCCGAGCTTGGTGTAGTAACGCCATAGCATGGTGCATTCTTCGAGGGCATGCTTCACCGGGCCCTGATGGTAAGGGTAGGGTTTCTTGAGCATGTCGTCAAAGAGCCCAAGGCCTCTAGGGCCTCGTGGGTTTTTGCGCTCTACGGCCGCGACTAGGCCAGCCTTGAGGACTTCCTGCTTCCCTTGGCGACCCTTCTTCTTTTTCTTGGGGAGGTGGGGAGTCGAGGCCCTGGGGGTCTCGTCCCTAAGCTTCCCCTTGGCGTCGTCGTCGGGGAAGATGGCCCCAACGGCCTCTTCGCCCGAGGCGAAGTTGGTGGTAATGTCGAGCAGTGCGGCCACCAAGGTTGGCATGTTCTGGCCTAACTCTTGGACCAGGTCTCGGTAGGTGGTACCAGAGAGGAAGGCTTGTACAATTTCCGAGTCGCCGACACTTGGCAGCTTGGTGCACTTCTAGGAGAAGCGCCGGATGAAGTCTCGGAGAGACTCATCTGGCACCTAGCGACAACTCTTGAGGTCCCAGGATTTCCCAGGGTGCACGTATGTGTCCTAAAAATTCCCGACGAAGATCCTGACCAAGTCGCGCCAGTCATGGATCTACGAGGGAGGGAGATGTTCAAGCTAGGCTCGTGCCGAGTCTGACAGGAACAACGGGAGATTGTGGATGATGAGTAGGTCATCGTCCACGCTGCCTAGCTGACACGCCAGGTGGTAATTAGCCAGCCAAAGTTTGGGGTTGGTCTCGCCGTTGTACTTCGATAGGTTGGCCGGTTGCCGAAACCAGGCCGAGAAATGAGCAACACGGATAGCTCTGCTAAAAACTCAAGGGCCAGGCAGCTCGAGAGAAGGACTGCAGTCCTCCTCACTATCGTAGTGGCTACCCCAGTGTGGATGGTAGCCCCGGGTGGCCCCTCACTGTCATGGTGCCGTCATCGGCCGATCACCTCATGGTCTCCTTGCGCCTCGCGTTGGTTGTTGAGGCGGTCATGGACTGAGGGAACCCTATTGGCTGTCGATACCTGAGCAGGCTTAGGACGGACTGAGGCCCCCCTGTCCTGCTAAGGCGGCGCCGTGGGAAGTTCTAAAGCGCCCCTGCACCATCTTGAGGTGGAACTCATGGCCTGCTGCATCGCGGTGGTTTTGAGGAGATCTCGAAGCTCACCGCGGACCCGTTGCCCCTCTGTAGTAGAGGGGTTGGGCATCGTTCGGACTAGCATTGCCATGGCCATGACGTTCTAGCTAGCACGATTGAAGATTGGGGGATGCTTGCCCCCTTCATCGTTGTTGATGCGGTGATGGACATCGTGGGCCCTCCGTTAGGCTCCTCCGCCATTACCACGGCCTTACTGCTCCTACTCGAGAGTATCTCAGAGCTACTGCAGAAGGAGTCGGTCTTGTTTGACCTTGGCCTAAAGCTCTCGGAGCTGTTCCAGGTCTAGGTGTTGAAGTTGTCCGAGGGTCGGGCCCTCATTCCGTGCTGTTGGTAGGACAACGCGCGAAGGTGTGGCATCGCCTGCTCCCGGGCGAAGCAGGGAACGGTTGCCTACCCCCTCGTCCTCATCACCCGTGCTTGGCATTCCGAGTCTGACATGGAAGCACTCACGAGTGGGATCGTAAGTGCCTTCGTTGTCAGAGTCGAAGTAGCCGAAGTAGTAGTCGCTCGTGGCCAGGAAGCGATGCATAGCTTCAGGGTCATGAAGTCCAGAGAAGTCTGCTCTGGCCCACGCCTCATCCTCCTCCGAGGAGTCAGTGTGGGTGTGAGTCAGAGTCATGGTGCCGAAGTCGAGGGTAAAGCGTCGGTGGCGTCCTGAGGGCTTGGCGTGAGCAGAAGCGTAGGTGGAAGCGTAGGTGGCGGTGGCATTCCTCAACCCGAAGGGGTACGGGGATGGTGCTATCGCCAGGCTTTGCTCCGCTGAAGCCGACTCCTCAGGAGGTGGTGGGACAGAGCTTGACGATGGAGAGTCATCGTGCGCCTCTGGTGTCTTTCCCTTGTCCAGGCTCAAGCTAGACAGGTCCCCAACCAGGGACCTAGTGCCAACAGCTGGTCATGGGACACCGGCGGAGAGTGGCGTGTCGCCTTGAGTTCGCATGGTGTCGAGGTGGCCCCACTCGCGTCGTGCCTGGCGAGCGCGACGAGAGCGGCCGCCCAGGCACCGCCTGCGCTTGGGTTGCGGGTGCATGACGTCGTCATCAGTCGGTGAGGCTTGGGGCGTGAGAAGTACCATACCATACTCACATCCTAGAGACATGAACTCTAGGCTCCCAAACCAGATCACCGTATCGAGACACAGTGGTCGTACGTGATCTGCCATCCGGAACTTGTTAGGGAGATGAAGCTGACACACAGTTCCCCTACCTAGCACGCCAACTGTCGGCATTCTGGACCGACGGGCCCTTAACCAACTAGTAAAAACGTGCTGCGTGCCCCTAATCCTGGATGGTGATGCAAGGAGACACAAGATTTATACTGGTTCAGGCAATGGGTGCCCTACGTCTAGTCTAGGAGATCGACCTTGTATTCCTTGTACCGAAATGCTCGTAGTAGGGGGTTACAAGCAGGGTGAGAGAGGGAGCGAGTCCTAGGTCTCTGCGTGGAGCAGCGTGGATTGCTTGAGATGTTGATCTCAGGTGGCGAAGAAGCGTGCATGTTACAGAAAATCGAGTGTGTGTTTGTCTACCTCATGAGTTCGTTCGCTCCCTAAAAACAGCCCAAATCCCTCCCTTTTATAGTTGAGGGGGGATAGGGGTGATACATGTGTTAGCTATGCAGTCATGTGAACAGAAGCTGCATGTCTGTGCCCTGTAGCCTAGTACTATGGCGGTATGGTTGATGGAGTGGTCCTACCCTTGAAGCGCTGGAGCTATGCGCTGGTCACATCCGGACTTTGTGCGACGTGGGAGCTCCAGTGATGGCTGGACATAGAGCCTAGCGAGCGACGTGCTGGTTGTTGTGCGTTGACTACGTGAAGAGCCAAGGCCCAGTTGGTGCCGAGGCCGAGCCGTCATAGGGGCCTCAGTAGGTGCAAATCCTGAGGTTACTGAGACCTTGGAGTAGACCACCGAGGCATGGCGGGAGCAGTTGGTTCTGTACACTGATTCCGAGGCTATAACAACCTGGACTTGACTCCGCATGCCGCGTTGTTTCTGGAGCAGGGGTTAGGGCGTAGTACAGGTGCCGGTCATGGGCACAGTACCGAGCACGGTGGTCGGTAACCCCTATCTAGTCCCAGACGGTGTGGCGGCGATATGACTGGCATCCAGTCAGCCACGCCACTGTGTCGAGCCGTCGTGCGGCTATCATCGCGGGAGTAGTTGAACGCGCCGGTCGGACGTGACGTTTTGTCCAAGAAGTTGGTCAAGGCGGAGGCGACAGGGTTGTTTTGCCGGGCCGGCCTTGAGCGAGGCGGAGAATCGACGTCTCGTCCAAGGCTACACGCACGGGGCCTCGGGCGAGACGGAGAATTGGTTCCTCGGCCAAGACCCTTCGCACGAGGCCTCGAGCGAGACGGAAAACTGGTGGGCCATCCAAGGCCTCTCGTGCGAGGCCTTGAGCGAGGCGGAGATTTGGTTGGCCATCGAGGCCTTCCGTGCGAGGCCTCTACCGATGTTTAGGTAACAATTGTCCCTTGGCCTTGATTTTGATGGATTCTAAGCGATTTTTTCGATTGTTGCTTAGGGGACCCCTTCTCGTGGTACCCGACACATCCAAAACCCACTAAAGGGCTAGATGCACTTTCAATCTCCTCCTTTTTGGTGATTGATGATAACTTGATTAAAGCTTACAAAAGAATATAAATATTTAAAATTTTGGGTTCAATGATTTATGAGAGGCTCCCCTTAATATGTGCTTTTGATTAGAATTCACAAAATGACCTCCAATGTCAATTGCACATATTAAAACATATAGGAGACTCCCCCTAAATCATTGCATCCGTGCGGTCTATGTGTGTGTGACAAAGTAAAGCCATGATGCATATGACAAAATATATCACACAAGAATAAATATAAAGGCATCACATCAAATATTTTCATTCTAGCATGCATAGTCCTTATGAAAATAAATATAACACATGTATTTCACAAATAGCACTCATTACACATTTTCTCAAGTCCACAAGCCACTAATATATAAATAAAGATCATGTCTCAAGAGATACATAGATAAAATATAAGTAAGTCTCATCTCTCACATGATACAATCTATTTCAAACTCAAGATATACATCAATGAAGCTCAAAAACTAAAATGAAGCTAAAAAGCTACAGCCTGCAGTACATATCTTTAGGTACAAAGATAAGCAAATGAAACAAATATCCTAAAGCTTTAATCAGTCTCTCTCCCCCTTTGTCATCTATCACCACAAAGGTCCAACAATGACATACTAAGGACAAAGGGGCTGTAAGTTGTATCTAATCTCTGACATCACTCATCGCCATCACCATTGCTCTCGTTGTCTGAGCGTGAAGCACCAGGTGGGCGAGAAGAACTCTGTCCTAGAGCACTGTAATAGAACCGACCAATTATACGGGATTAAGTAAGGAAATCTTTCGCCGAAGCAGATAATTTAGCAAACTTAAGCCCATATAACCCGGTAGTCCGTGAAACCATGAAGGATTTTAAACCAATCGACATACAAACCAAGATCATATAAGTTTAGCAATCACTGTCACATGTTACATAAAGTTTGCAATGACAGTTGGATACATCGGAGTTTAGAACCTAAAGTTATTACAACCCAAGTTCAAACTGAATTAGCGGAAGCAAATAGTTTTAAAGCCACACACACACTTTTGGTTCAGATACAGTGCCAGTAGGTAGTCATCTCCAACAAAAGCATTAGATGAGAGATACGGAGTGACCATTGCCCTTGGTCCTAGTTTTCGCCCATCGCCGGGTACAGACAGTTAATGCAATAGCCGTAGTACATTTGACCATCTGCAAGAACAATGGGAACAACGCCCTGAGTACGAGAAGGTACTCAGCTAGACTTACCTGTCTTAAACCAAAATAAAGCGACACCAAGGATTATATAAGGCTTTCTTTAGTGGGCTAGCTGACTCATTTGCGAAAAGCATAAGCTATCAAGAAGAAACTATTTTAAGTACTTTGCATCATCTTTATTATGACCTATCCATCTAGGTAAGCACCTATACTATAGCAATCACTTGATTAACTAATAACATCTAGTTACCAACTTAGATTTAGCATATCCCATACCATCCCAATAACCATCAGTGTTCCATCATAGTTACTACGATGCTGTAGCTCGAGTCAAGTGCTCACTATCCAGGAGCGATGGCGATTCGAATCGATTCCTAACCAGCTGGTGATTTATTCCTCACACAAACCACACTCACCAATCAAGTGAGCTACAGATCACTAATGACACTTTCTAAGTAGACGCGGGATAATAGTCATGGACCGCACTACTCAGGGACCGCCCGACAGCTAGGACGCACCTTGGGCTCACTCTTCGCGTCCCCGTCATACCCCCTTCAACACCAATCTGCCAATCCGAGTTTATCCTGGCTCGAATAGTGTCACTAGCTTCGCGGTCGAAAGGTACTTTATTCGGCTAGCTAAATGTGAGGCATACGTTCAACATGACAAGAGGGATGAGCAACTATCGGTCCTTAATCGACACAGACGGAAAACTAACAGCACCCCAAAACCCTATCTGGTTGCCTCCAACTTTTCCATCCGGTCTCCAATTATCCATCACACATGGTTAATTCCAGGATATCATTCTTTCCATAGCTACATTCTTCCAGTAACCACCTATAAATGTAGGTGACCGGAAATCACCAATCGCTACCGGTCTAAGCAAGGCTAAGCAGTTATTCTATCCCGACCTAACATGGTAAAAAGGTAATAAGGTAGGCAAGGATAGTAATAAATGCATCAACGGTTTCAATCAACTCCTACAACTTAATGCAACAATATATAAACTCATATATAGAAAGAATTGCTTTTACAAAGTAGGAGACTTAGAATGCTCCAGAACTTGCCTCGTTCGAACGAACTAGGTTGATAATCCACGCACTCGGGCAAGTCCTCTCCTTGCTCCTCTTCCTCTTGCACCTCCTATGCCTGGATTTCTTGTAGATCTATCCTAGTCTGCTCTTCCTGAACTGCTACTAGCAACTTCTCCTATGATCCTGTATGATGCAGATGTATAAGTGCTCATGCATAGGTGCATCGGAGAGATGACATGTAATGATCATGATGCATGGAATGTAAATGAACATGTTTAACTTTATTGGACATAGTAGAAGTAAAGCTCTTCTACAAGGTAGGCAACATCATCCAAGAACATATACTACTATACTACTACTACAACCACTGTACTAACATGCCAAGTCACCACAGCAAGCTAAGATGCTTCAAAGATACACCAAAGCAAACATTATTAACTAAACATGCATTAAAAAGGTTAATTAAACCCTAATTGAAACTAGGTTTGAACAGCAACACCTATTTTGGTAGCACAGAAAAAATCTAAGAAAATTACAATAGTATAGTACTACTCGAAGTAGACTACCATAAAATTTTCATGGCATTTGGATAAGTAAAATAGCCTACACAAAAATGACAAGCTATGGCATAAATATGAGCATGAAAATACTTTGTATTATGAAAAGTATCCAACAATAGATTTAATATTTTTCCTATGTTCTACACAGTAAACAATCACTGCACAAAAATTATCATACACATGTTTTATACAATTTTTGCTCTCTATCAAAATAACAAAAATCATCAATTAAAGGCACTTGAACTACACATCAATATTTCTCTACATAACATGCATGACATATATTTTTCCTACAAAGTACATCACTAAAGGAGATTAACAAAACTAGAACCATATTTTTCTGATAATTATTCTATTTACTAGACATTTTCTAAGATAACAGCAAATACAAGAATTAAATAAAACCCTATACAAAAGTATCACAAAAACCACATGCAATATTTTTCTACTGTAGATATAAGAATAAGAAGCATATAGAAATTTGTTTCATCAAATTTGGAGCAATATTTTTCAATTTATGAATTTCCAAAGCATTTAAAGAAAATCTGTAAATCGTTTCTTTTATTCCTTCTGAAAATCCCGGTTCAAAAACGCTAGATCCACCCAGATCTGTACATGCACGTACACACATAGGGGCTGACAAACAAGCCTGGGGGTCAGCGGGACCCCACCTGTCAGTGGGAGAGGAAGAAGGGCGGCGCTGACCACGGCTAACCTCACTAAAAGAACTCAACAAACTATCTGTCATATCTAGTCTGCTGCTGCTCCTTAGTCTCTAGCTCACTAGCTGCTGAGACTGCTCCATCTAACAGAGGAGACCTAGGAGGATCAAGCTCAAGTTTGATAGCTAACTACTTTAGAGTCCTGGTGTCCTTCCTCCTAGACTCCCCCTCCTTCCTCTACCTAGACTCAATACCCTGCTGCCTAACCTGAATGTCTCGGCACATCCCAAAGATGGAACTAAAAAACTTATGGATAGGCGAGGGAGGACTACCATGGCCCGAGGAAGAACGTGAGTGAGAACCACATGGTGGAAGGGAAGCTCCTCCTACTGGTGCACTACTGGTAGGTGCATCTGCCATAGCTATAGCTGCTGCTTCCCCTAGACCTACTGGAGGTATCCCTGTCTCAGGCAAGTCTACAACAATCTTCAGGGCCTTGTGAATCTTGTCATACTCGAATGTGTGCCCTGTGACCTGCTCAATCATATACATGATATAAGGAGCAAATCCACAGCCCTTGAGGGGCCTCTCACCTATACTCTGGATCTCACACTAGATAAAGTCAAAAACGCTGAAGGGCCGAGCATCAGGTGCCATCCTATGGAGCAAATTCCTAGAGTAATCTACGATGTTTCTCTTATCTCCACCCTTGCAATCAATGGTCTTCCTGAACATCCTGTCTAGATATCTATAAGTAGGGTGAAGACCTAGAACCTTGCCCACTGCTCCTCTCTCACCTCCTGGTGGGTACATGTAGGCTAGCTGCTCTAGAGGAAGTACCTGTTCTATGTGAATCTTATCCCTCTAGAGATCATCCTCTGAGAAGCCAAGCTAGGCGGCGAATACATCATAATCAACACTATACCACTAGCCCTCAAGCATCTAGTGCATTCACCTCTTATCCTCCTCAACAAATAGAGTAGCATAAAATTGAGCTACCACCTCTATGTTCTAGTCATGCTGAAACTCCATGATCTCATAAACTCCTGTGCGCTGGCCAATGGCAATAGCATGATCAACTGAGGCCTTCTGCAACTCTCTGATGTACTGCCAGTCTATCCACTGAGATTTGGCTACTATAGGGTTCCTAGTGAGAATCACACTAGAGTAGAAGTCCATGTGAAAGGCTGTCTGGAAGCGGTGATCATACTAAACCTTAGGTAAGCCTCTCGGATCTACTCTTCTCTTATCTCTGGCTTTCCTGGTCATGCCCTTTCCCCTGTAGTCAACTCTAGAAACATAAGAGGGCACATTAGACAGACATGTCTCAAGAAGACCATAATGCATACCCTGACTAGGTTGGTGCTGAAATGGAGGTACTATCTCCTCCTCCTCATCTGAGCTATCACCATCTGATCCTCTATCAGTGCTCTTCCTCTTTCTATCTTCTCTGGGCTCCACTCTGAACTCATTAGTATTAGTGTCAGAAGAAGAGCTCCCTGACCCTTCTACACAATGAGGTGCTGCACTAGAGGCAGCTCTGGTAGACCTATTGGTCGGCTCGAATCCAGGATGCATGTCCTGCCTTGCTTTCTTGTATTTGTCCAGAGCCAGATCATGATTGTGCTTGGATCTAGGTTCCCTTCTTCCACTCATAGTTGTTGCCCTATATCCAAAAGATTTTCAAAGAATTTTAGATACATGCCCACAGCTTAATCTCGAATTGCAATTAGACATAGATTCTTTTATCCATGGTTTTACAATCACCTCGACATACCACTGTCACTAGGTTTGCAAAACGTAGATACAAACGAAACTAAGCCTAATATACAACTATTGAATTGGATTCAATCAAAGGGAAGCAGTGGCTTGCTCTACTGGCTCATATCGGATGCGTTTGGTAGGCATACCGAACATGTCCGGTATGCGCACTTAGCAACCCTAACCAGGGTCCCTAGATTCAAGCAATCACGGATCAATTCCAAACTTTGGGCATTGCTTCTATATCACCAATGTAGTATATTAACCAAAGGAATTTCAAAACCATGCTTTAACCATGTAGATCGAACAAGCTCCGGGATTAGGGTACCTTGAGAGAAGAGATGAGAAAGTGATGTGAAATCCAAATCCCTGGGCCTTCAACCTTGATGCAAGCCTTCTCCAATGCAATCTCCCTCTCTCCCTTTTCTTGGTGAAAGCCTCGCTCACCCTAGGTGAGGAGGAGGGCATCGGCTGGGTTGGTTGGAAAGAGATAAAACTGAATTGGCCGAAGGGGGTACGCTCCATCTTTTAGCCCCGCTTATACTGAACACGTTCGGTATACGCGGGCTGGCCCAAGTTGTTCCAAAAGGTGTTTTCTCTCTTCCAATCCCCTTCTATGTTATTTCTTAGTCTAAAAAGGTATATAATCTTGGTCCAAACTGAGTATCAACACTTTTCTTATCCAATGCCTTGAATTGATTTTCTCTTTTCCAAATATTTGGCATAAATATGATTTTGCTTACTTGAGAGAGATATAGTGAGACATAGTAGAATGTGGACTTAAGAAAGCCATGTCATGTGTAATTAGCCAATCAAACAATCAAGGAGAGCTATAATTATCACATGACAAGGCTAGGTCACAAAGACCAAGATCCAAATAGATTTTCCAAAATCACACCACCTACACATGCTAGTTATGGGTTTAAAAAAAGCAGCTCTCCTATGTCACACAAATGCATATTCTAACATATAAAGGGCCTTAGATGCACTTACAATGCATGTATGTAAAAACATACATTTGCCTTGAGCCCACAAGAATACCACTAAGAAGATACATAGCATGATAATCTTTTTGTTGACCTTAATTGACAAATAATCATGCTAGATACAAAATCAATTTTTCATTCAAAGGACTACAAAGAATGCTAGATAAATTTGTTAGTCCATAAGGTACAAAATAGAAACTGAGCTCCCCCTAAATAAGTGTTTTAAGTAATTTGAATGACTTTCAATTAGCACATTATTCCATTAAGAATTTGGGAGTCAATTTTCTATTTTGAACCACAACCAAATACTTTGCCATATTCAAGATTTGAGTTCAAGAGATGCTCATAATTCACTTAGATTTGGTAAACCACAAGCTTCTGAGTAAATTGAGGATATATGAAAATATATGGATCAAAGACTCAGTTGCAATTCTATCAGTGCTCTGTTTTCTGTAATACCAGACACATCCGGTAGGTATACCGAACATGTCTGGAATACGTAGAACAAAAACACTATCTTTCTATCCCTAGCCATACCGAACACGTCCGATATTAATACTCGACACGTCCGATAGGCCATACTGAACACGTCTGATATTAATACTAGACACGTCCGATAGGTGCAGGATAGAAACAAATAACTCGTTGCTTTTGATTCTATGTTTTAGCTATAGTATTTATTTTATGCCCTACATCTCAACAAATGAATTGCTCTGCTAGAGAGCTATTAAAAGCATCATATGGCAACCATGATAATTATCAAGTAAAACTAATTAGCCACTTTCAATTTTCCACAAATATGCCTATTTGTGAGTCATTGAGCACAAAACAAATAAAGTGGCTATCCTATAAGGTTTAGGTACTTGTTACTAATGGTGAGGATGAAATATATGATATATTCATTGAATTATCTTCGAGTCAACCATATAAGAGATTATGATAAGAATTGGTTGATAGATTAAGTGAATATTATCAAATTGCTTGCTCAACCACCCCAAAGCCTTCATCTCATCACCAAGTACCTACATCATTAACCTAAGCATACTTTGGTACCCAACTCTTGTTGGGTCCTTTTGGGTTAGTCAACAAGTGCTTAGGCACCCAAATGGCTTTAGCACAAGTTTGTGGTGAACACATCACCTTGCTAGTGCTAATCCACTTGTGGTCTTCCTTAGCATATCATTATAAACAAATGTGTTCGGCTTAGGAGCATTACCATTTGGACATTCATAGCTTAGATGCCCCTTTCTTCTACAAGCATAGCATATGTGGCCTTTGTTTGCTCTATGCTCGTTTTGCTTGTATGGACATCTATCAACCTTGTGGCCCATCTCATTGCATCCATAGCATCTTCTTGTTGCAACTTGGGCTTCTTTCTTGCCTCTTTGTACATAAGGTATTTCTTGGTAGGATGTCCCAATTTCTTGCTCATGAGACAAGCACTTTGTCCATCACTTTTCTTTTGGTTGGCCAACTTGTTTGAGGCCTTTTGTTCGGCCACTTCACACTTGTCAACCCAACTCTTATGTGGACACATGGCCCACTCATGTCCATATAATCCACAACCATAGCATAACCTTTTTCCATGTTTCTTGCTCTTGGTTGTGTTGGCCTTACTTGAAATGTGATTCTTTTGTTGGGTTTTGGAGGAAGCAAGGTTTGAATCATTCTCAAGCTTCTTCACCATGTTATCATGGTTATCTTGAGAAGGTTGTGCTTTCTCCTTACCCTTCAACCGAATCACATTTTTCTTTAATCTTTTCACCTCTTCTTTGAGATCTATGTTTTCTATGAGATTTAGCTCAATTGAAGATTGGCTTGCTTGAGGAGCACATTCATTAGTACAAGAAATATTTAATTGAGATAATGTACTAGTGAGTGAATGTGTGAGAGGTTGAGAAAATTTTACCGATGTGATCACAACCTCATGAGCCACCTCAAGCATAATGCTTGATTCTACTACTTCATCATGAGAGCACTTTAGATGAACATAGTTTGCTTGTAGCACATTATACTTGCTTGATAGTTCATCTAGCCTTGCCTTGAGCTCCAAGTTTTCCTTCCCTAGTTGTGAAACACTAGAAGAGGAGTTAGTAACTAAAGCATGCTCAATTGACAATTTTTCATACCTTTCACTTAGAGCCTTTAGTTCTTCCATCTTGGAGATGGGAAACAATTCTTGCTTTTGAAGTGATTGCTCTTGCTTCTCAATCTCTTCTTCAAGCTCATCATTCTTTTCAACTATCTTCATGATGATGAACTTGTCTTTGCGGTTGAGATGATCAAGGTTGTAGTTGTCTTCAACTTCAACATCACTTTCATCTTGATCATCTACTTATGCTTTCTCCTTTTCTTGATCTTTCTTGTTACTCTTCTTCTTGCTTTTCTTGGCCATGAGACACAAGTGATGAGTATCATGAGATACTGAGGTTGACTCATCACTCAGTCGCCACTGGGCTTGAGCATCGTTGCAAATAGATGCTTGCTGCTCTGCTACCTCAGCCATACCGAGCACGTTTGGTATGTGCAGGCAGACAGTAGGTCATGCGCTGCTTGCACTTCTTGCTCTGGCTCAGTGCTCTTGAGGTCTTGTGAGGCTTCTTCACAGTATGAAGACATAATGGACACAGTTTCCATTGACTTGATCTCAAGTGCATCATCACATTTGGATTTTCCAT
The DNA here is from genome assembly GCF_019320115.1 of Miscanthus floridulus. Classification (NCBI taxonomy): domain Eukaryota; kingdom Viridiplantae; phylum Streptophyta; class Magnoliopsida; order Poales; family Poaceae; genus Miscanthus; species Miscanthus floridulus. Next base: position 20,693,917 of record NC_089594.1, read on the forward strand.
ATAAATCAAAAAGTCTAGTCCAAATGAGATGAGCACTCTCCGGAGGTGGTCATCCATTGAAGATTGCCTCATCTTGAACCTCTGCACTCAATGTACTCAACATGACATTAATAGCTTGAGCATTGAGTTGCATGCATATCTCTTCCTCTTTTGACAAATTTTTGTAGTTGCTCCAATCAACTATAGGAAGAGGTATGCTTGCATCCACAATATGCTCAACAAGAGGACTAATATCCCTAAAAGCATTGAGTACATGAATTGACCAAGGTAGAAAGTTTGATCCATCATTTTGGAGAAGCACCGGCTCCAACTCGATAGGTGTCGATATTCTTTTCTCACGGCGGTGAAGCTTTAGGTGAGAACCTCACTCTGATACCAATTGAAAGGGCCTAGGATGCCGCCTAGAGGGAGGATGAATAGGCATTTCTGAAAATTAACACCTTTAAGTGCGAAAACAATTAGAAAAGGGAGTTTCCAAAATGGCAACTCCAAATTAAGAGTAATACCACCCCTCACAAGTTAGCCACAGAGTAAACAAGGTACAAAGAATATATCTAGAAGCTACAACCCTACAACACAAAGTTAGAATAGAGATAAAAAAAATATTCAGCACTGAGCTCTAATACCAGATGTGTCTAGTATGAATACCGGACGTGTCCGGTATACACGATTTCTGCAGAGCAGCCCCGAACTTGCTCTTTTCAATTTCTATCTTCAAACCAAACTATAGGCACCTACTAGAGATGACAATATATACAGAAAGCCAACACAAAAGCTAGAGCAACACAAATATCAAATGAAATGCGAATTGAGACACGATATTTGTTTTACTGAAGTTTGGACTCCATTGAGGGGGCTACGGGCAACCCAGCGAAGGTCAGCCCTAGAGGGTACCACAAAGGTCACTCTAGTCGGAGTCTTTTCCAACTCCTTTTCCTCCTTCCACTAGTTGATTTTGAGGCAGCAGAATCGACCGTTACAAACTTTCCGAGGCACACCACAATCTCTCGGGTGCTCTCTGGCGACGCCTAGCTGTCTAGGACCGAAGAGTCTAAGAGTAACAAATGTGAATCATGAGATTGACAATATGCACAAGTGCTCAAGTGGTTGGATGGCTCTCTTTTTGAATTTCTCTCAACCCACTAATTGATGGCAATTTGGATCACACACTCACTAAGAGAGGATTCGAAAGAGTCGGCAAAGCTCAAAAACGTGCTAAAGGATCAGCAGAATCAGCAGCCTCCAAAGGTGGAGGCTTGGGGGTATTTATAGCCCCTATGGAAAAACTAGTCGTTTTATAGCCGTTGCCATACCAGACACGTCCGGTATATGACTTACACTGCGCCAACGGTAACTGAGTTACAATAACGTTGTGAGGCGTTGGAACTCCTGATGAATGCCGGAACTTCTGATCGTTGAAACTCCCGACTTGCGTCGGAACTCCCAACCCTCAACACATTTGAAAACTAAGGAAACTGAGTTACAGTATGTGAGGTGTCGGAACTCCTAACTCATGCTGAAACTTCCAACCATCGGAACTCCCGACCCTCAAGGCTTTTGAAAACTAGCCATTGGCTTCTGGCCGTCCATACTGGACACGTCCGATATGAATACCTAACATGTCTGGTATGATCACCATAGTGAACTCTCCAAGTCAGTTAAGCACGAGACGTCGGAACTTCCGACCATTGTCGGAACTCCCGACAAACCAACCCGAGATCAACAATATTATCATTGCTGGGCAAATACCGAACACGTTCAGTATCAATATCGGACACATCTAGTATTGCCAGACCAGTAAAAATTAGTTAGTTCTTTTGTCTCTCAAACACTCTAAAAACTCACATGGGTTGGCTTAAACAATTATGAAACATTATCTATCAACATGATGCATCCCTCTTAATAGTACGGCATTCCTATTAACTCAAATTTAAAAGTATAACGAATTCAAACCTTTTGAGTTGATCTCTTTCAACCGAAGCCCTGTATTCCACTCTTCATCAAGTGAGGGTCCCAACATGTTGATATTGATCTTTTCACTTGAACATAGCCATCTGGAGCACGTGACTTGATTCCATTCATCAAATTTGAATATTCCCAAATGTATTAAGCCATTGATGGGGCTGCGGGTGACCCAGCAAAGGTCAGCCCTAGAGGGTACCACAAAGGTCACTCTAGCCGGAGTCTTTTCCAACTCCTTTTCCTCCTTCCACTAGTTGATTCCGAGGTGGCGGAATCGATCGTTACAAACTTTTCGAGGCACACCACAATCTCTCGGGTGCTCTCCGGTGATGCCTAGCCGTCTAGGACCGAAGAGTCCAAGAGTAACAAATGCGAATCATGAGATTGACAATATGCACAAGTGCTCAAGTGGTTGGATGGCTCTCTTTTTAAATTTCTCTCAACCTACTAATTGATTTGGCAATTTGGATCACACACTCACTAAGAGAGGATTTGGAAGAGTCGGCAAAGCTCAAAAACGTGCTAGAGGATCAGCAGAATCAGCAGCCTTCAAAGGTGGAGGCTTGGGGGTATTTATAGCCCCTATGGAAAAACTAGTTGTTTTATAGCCGTTGTCATACCGAACACGTCCGGTATATGACTTACAATGTGCCAACGGTAACTGAGTTACAGTAACGTTGTGAGGCGTTGGAACTCCCGATGAATGCTAGAACTTCCGACCGTCGAAACTCCTGACTTGCGTCAGAACTCCCAACCCTCAACACATTTGAAAACTAAGGAAACTGAGTTACAGTATGTGAGGTGTTGAAACTCCTGACTCATGCTGAAACTTTCAACCGTCAGAACTCCCTACCCTCAAGGCTTTTGAAAACTAGTTGTTGGCTTCTAGCCGTCCATACTGGACACGTCCGATATGAATACCTAACACGTCTGGTATGACCACTATAGTGAACTCTCCAAGTCAGTTAAGCACGAGACGTCGGAACTTCCGACCATTGTCAGAACTCCCGACAAACCAACCCGAGATCAACACTATTATCATTGCTGGGCAAATACCGGACACGTTCGGTATCAATACCGGACACATCTAGTATTGCCAGACCAGTAAAAATCAGTTAGTTCTTTTGTCTCTCAAACACTCTAAAAACTCACATGGGTTGGCTTAAACACTTATGAAACATTATCTATCAACATGATGCATCCCTCTTAATAGTACGACATTCCTATTAACTCAAATTTAAAAGTATAACGAATTCAAACCTTTTGAGTTGATCTCTTTCAACCGAAGCCGTGTATTCCACTCTTCATCAAGTGAGGGTCCCAACATGTTGATATTGATCTTTTCACTTGAGCATAGCCATCTTGAGCACATGACTTGATTCCATTCATCAAATTTGAATAATCCCAAATGTATCAAGTCACTTCCATCAAATACTCCAATAGTGATTTGATCCTACACATAGACATGACCATCATATCTTGATTAGTACCTCAACTAAATGCAAGTACTTTCTTCTTCACCCTAGTTAGGTTCTTCGGCCGCCAAGCCGTCACTTGCCCCACACCCTTGCTTAGTACCTCGAAGCCTTTCCTTGCTATCTTCACCATCTCAAGCCATCAAGTCACATCTTGTGTTGAATCATCCATTCATTTATATTGTTATATTTTTCATTTCAATTTAGCAAGCTTCAAATATGAGACAATTCCATATATAATCCCTCATGTCTCATTAATTAATTCTTACGAGCTTGCTTTCACATAGTACACAAAAATCCCAGAATAAATAAGCCTTTGTATGAATTCCATTTGCATTGTTGTCTTGTGCTTGAACTAGATTGTTTATACAACAACACATCATTTTGGCTTTCATTAAGCACCTGTGAGATAACCTATTACATGTCCATACTTAGCAAACGGGTTAGACCTTTAATCACGTTGTCATTTAATCATCCAAAATCCACTAAAGGGCTAGATGCACTTTCAATATGCTCTAGATTTGATATGAGAGAGTTTAAACTAAACGGAGTGGATGCATGAATCATTAAAAATAAACATGCAATGGAATACAAAAATTAAAAGATAACTACGTATCAAGTTTAAAGTCCATGAGCAAGACTATCTCACCTTTCTTGATCATACTTACCATGACTCACATGATGGAATTTGTGAGTAGTGCAGCGTCTATATTCTTCACTTAAGATGTGATTTGTATTCTTGTGACGTCGACATTTTCTCCAATTTACACATGGTTATATATATATAGGGAGAGTATATTCAGTAGCCAGCTACAAAATAAGTTATTCTGTAGCCACCTCCATTTACGATAATTTTATATACTAATTTACGATAATGTCAATACATATTTACGATAGTTGGGTTACTATAACACATGGGGATATTTACCATAACGTTATAGTAAACCACTTAGTAAGGAGTTACTATAATCTCATAAATTAACATAGTAATTATCGTAACTCAAAGTGGCTACAGAATAAGTTACTTTGTAGCCAGCTACAGGGTAGTAGTTCTATATATATATATATGTGTGTGTGTGTGTGTGTGTGTGTGTGTGTGTGTGTGTGTGTGTGTGTGTGTGTGCAAACATGTGAGATGATAGGATTCCAATGTTGATGGATCTTGAATGTTCAGGCACCCTGAGGCTCTTCAATGTTTCTTCTTTTCTTGTGAAAGCTTGCCGGAAAGTCAAAATGACGTCTACTATCCTGTCTTATTCCACAATTCAACAGAACAGGGGTAATCCTACTAAAGCTAGTGGTATGCTAATGATCTAAATCTTTACGCCAATTGTTTCCCCAGCAAAGGCGTCAAAAATATTTGTTGGTATTTATTGACGCAAATAGAATATGAAGGATTCCATAAGCACACATAATACCATTGTAGCATTTTATCGGGAGTACTCCAGGTATCGTTATTTATATTTTACCACAGGGAAACAATAGAGTAAAGATTTATTGGATAACAAAGGAATGTCTACTAATCAACAAACTAGCATAGCTAAAGCATGGGTGAATGTATGATAGGAATTAAGCATAATGACACTCAGGAGATAGATCACTAAGATAATATAAACTAGTCAACTCGGGAGAACAACGGGTGATGTAGATTCCTATAATATTCTTATTACATGGTCAAAGTATATACACCCAACTATAGCTAAGACTAACTCTACTCTTATGCACTTTAGGACACCGCTTAGATGGTAGAGTACCCACAATAGATAACTCTACCGACGCAACTACAGTCCTATAATTTAAGAACCTGCTCAATTCGGAGTAGACTACAAAGGATAGACTCACAGGCAGAGCATCATATAAGCACCATGCTTACACGAAGCTCGACTACTTAGCCCAATCAATAAACTAGCAGACTAAACTCTCTATGAACCCGCACACAAAAGTAATGATAACCTCAACTAAGCAAGATACATATTAAAAGTAAGCATAACATGTAAATAGAAATATGATGAATTTATAATAAGTCTTACAAAATGTGGAAGTGAAGATACAAGGCTTTGTCGAACCTCCAAGACTAGAACCGAAACTTGGGCATGAGCCCAACTCGTCAATCACTCCCGAGCTACTAATCTACTATATTGGAGAATCTAGACCTAATCCTCCTGGTGTATCTTGATCTCTGAATGAGAGGTATGGATTAGGGTTTCAAGGATGCTCTCCGGAGGGGGGCAAGGGCTACTGTATATAGGCCGGAGCATCAATTCTAGACATTTGGATCAAACCAACTTGAAAGAACAGCGTAGATGCAATCTAGGAGATGGTGGAGAACCGACATTCGAAGAAGGGGCTGACAGGTGGGCCCAGGGGTCAGCCGGCCTCATATGGCAGCCACCTGCCCTCTGCTTTGGTGGTTTGCCTTCTGGAGTCTTCTAGAGTCTTCTCACGTTAGTTTCGCTATAGATAAACATGATTTGCTTTGACGAATAGGCCCTCCTTAATGGTTTTCTGAGTAAATCCTCCTACAAATACAGATTCAACAAAACTTGTGGAATTTATTAGTTTAAACTCTAGACCTATGTTGGTGATCCTTTTTTATGCATTTATATAAGTTATATTGACGGTTTATGATGAAGGTTAACTACCGTCAACAATCTTGACTATAATCAACTATGTGTACAAATAGGAGCAGAAGTATCCTATGAATCTTCCCAGTTAGGAGGTGTAGTAAAGAGACCCAGAACCATTGTTGCCTGATGGGAACTTCCCCCATATTGCTATCAATATCTTCATGTCGCACGACCTCTTAACATTACACCACTAAATCCCCAATCCTTAGCTTGCTAAAAACACTAAAAATTAGGCACAACCAAAGAAAAAAACCGCAACGAAAAAGCAAAATACAAAAACACACAAAACCTCACACCGACATAGACACACACACACACATGCCCACACACACACATACACGGTGACAACTTCACTACCAGCATATAGTTTAACTGAAAAAATGGGCTAGCAACACATCAAATCTAGCAAACAACTCTGAAAAAATAGCTAAAAAAACTTAGCTCAACAAACAAATCAATTATAAAAAAAATATATCAATTCTAAAGTGCAGCTAGAAACATACGCTCAGCTCAACTAAAATAGACAAATCACAACTCTAAAAAAGGAAGTTATTGGCAAAAGAAAAAGAAAAAGAAAAGAAATGAAATGAAAAGCACATCTGAACAACACAGCAATACATATCTAAAAAACTACAAAATAAAAAAAAAACCAGCAGCAGCAGCTCTAGCACCTTCATCGGCAGCAGCAACAAATGCTTAATCAGAAAAAAAATCAACAAAAGCTCTAGAAATCAACTTCAAGACCAACATATAGTTGACCTGAAAAACTAAAGTCATCAGTAGTAGCAGCAGGCATCAACAGCGGTCAAAAATAGTGCGCCAACAACGACACAGACAGAGAAAAAGACACACAAAGACAGACAGAGAGACACACAGATAGAGAGAGAGACATAACTCAAAAGGCAAATGCAACTAAACTAAATAAACAATCAAGAGACAAACACAACCACAGAGAGAGATAGAAACACACACACACCAGCAGCTGTCAAAGACACACACAAAAAACACACACACACAGACACACATATATAGAAACACACACACCAATAGCTGTCAAAGACACTACAACCACATCCACACACAAGGACAAAAGGAGAGAAACACACAGAGATAGATAGATAGATAGATAGAGACAAAAAACTCAAAAGGCAACAAATGCAATAAAAGCAATATCAATAAGAGCTTAGTCAGAAAAAAAGGATAACGTCACATCTCCAGACAACTTCACTACCAGCATATAGTTTACCTGTAAAAAGATTGCAGCTAGCAAACACATCAAAACTAGCAAACAACTCTGAAAAATTGAAAATAACATCTAAAAAAACTCAGCTCAACTACTGTGGGGTGTACGACCCCGGATACCCACGGCAGGCCACATGGGTTGCGCCCCTAGGGGTGGCCCAACCCACTAGACGAAGCCTTGCGGGGCACGACTCTGCTCGGCGCCTACCGCAAGATACCGGGAAGATATCCTGAAGATACTACGAGATCTATTAGGATATGTATAATCCCAAGATTCCTGTAATCAGGAATTACTTTTCGGTTATCTCTCAGATCTAACCAACTTGTAACCTTGCCTCCCGGACTATATAAGGCGGGCAGGGACCCCCTCTAAAATCACGACATATCATACGATAGCTAATACAAACTAACAGACCACAGGAGTAAGGTATTACGTCATACTGATGGCCTGAACCTGTCTAACTCGTGTGTCTCTGTTCCCTTCTTGTTCTTGATCTCACGCTCATCTGCCGATCAATCTACCTTCGTGGGATACCCCTTGGTGGACTGCAGACAATATTCTGTCGATAGTTGGCGCGCCAGGTAGGGATGTGCGTGCTGTTTCCTTGTCGAACAAGATGGCTTTTTCCATAGGCTCTTCATCCCTTTCGCAGCTCGGCCAGATCTCCACGGTCAGATCATCTCGTGGGTCATCAACGCTGATGGAGTCAGAGAGCTCCTCGAGCCAGGGCAGATCGGTTCTGTTCTGATCACCCCCGCACCTGCAACTGTAGATCCGATCTCAGAGCCAATTATGAGGTCTCTTTCAGCAACGACTCGCCATCCACTTCCTCGCTACCAGAGGAGGCAGATCAACAATGACAATCTGATCGAATCTATCGATCGGGTCAGACTGAAGCTCGCCGATTGTCTCTCTATCGCTGAATCGGCTCTAGACACTCTGGTTCAGCGCCGACCACCCTCCGATCTAGATCTATCGGAGGCTGCTCAGGAAACTGCATGGGTTACAGCCCTACCCTTCGGGTTCACCAATGCCGTCGTCGCTTACCAACATGCCTTGAGGGGCAAACTCACTGACTAGGTGGATTGCGCCCGTCTACTCACCGACCAGGGCGCCATCGAGCTTCCGCTAGCCGTCAACATGCTACACTTAGGCTAGAGCCCCGGGGTGCCCCTCTAGACCATCCCAGAAGGAACTCCAAGCTCCGAGTCTTAGGGCTCTATGGAGACCCTCGCCGAAACCTTCTCCAAGCAATTTCTCCTTCCACCCTTCCAAGGTGGTGCGATCTTCAATGTCAGTATCGACAGCCCTCCTCGGAACAGCGAAACCAAGAAGGAGTGCATTGCTCAGGAGAACCAGAACATCAACCGCACCCAGCGGTGAGAAAATGAGGCAGCCATTGCGAGGGCCAAGGCTGCTCAGAATAATCAGCTTGATTCTCAAGGAAGACCGCTCTCGCTCCACCGTGACCTCGACGAAGAATTTCTCTGCGCTGACGGCCATGACGTCTTCAAGACTCCAAGCACCAATTTGGCAGTAGCCGCCATTGAGCTCACCAAGATCGCCGCCATGCTTAAAGCGGCTCACTGTCAGGTCAATGAGATTCTTGAGAATCAGAGACCTTCTTGCTCCACGAGCATGATTCACCGATCAGCTACGCCGAGATCCAATCGCCGCCCTAGTCAAAGCCGTTTCACCGACCAGTCGCTGCCTCTCCAGGGGGGAGCCGAGGGACATCGCACCGAACACCATCGCCAACATGACTAGGAGGTCGAACAAGACGCTCGAGTGCATCTCAGCAACCTCCAAGATGTGCGACAGCATATCGAGCAACGTCGCTTCAGTCACCACAAAGACGAAGTGCGTCGCCACCAGGAGTATGAAAAAGAGTACGATAACCTGGACTCAACCCTTGAGCCTATCCCCGACCACAATGCCATAGACGACAGTGTTGACAACCCTACGGGGCCTCTAGCTTTCACAAGGGCACTCCGAACGCTTCGGTGGCCCCATGGTTTTAAGATCACTAGGGTCGAGCCCTACGAAGGAAGAATGAACCCGACTCAGTGGCTGTAGGCTTATGCCACTGCTGTCCATGCCGTCGGAGGAGACACCAACGTCATGGTGAATTATCTCCCTGTCATGCTCACGCCACCCGCCATGAGCTGGTTTACCAGCCTTGCGCTGGACTCCATTGGATCATGGGAAGAGCTAAAGAAAGTCTTCACCGACAACTATATGGCCACGTGTACTCAACCCAGCACGAAGCATGATCTCAGCCGCATCAACCAGAAGCCATCTGAGCTCCTCTATAGCTATATCCGACGTTTCTCCGAGATGAGGAATTCTATTCCCAACATCATGGAAGCTGAAGTCATCACCGCCTTTATCCGAGGACTCCACCATCGCGAGCTTCGCTCCAAATTCAACCGCAAGCCACCCACCAGTATCGGCGAAATGATAACTACCACCAACCAGTATGCCGACGCTAAGGAAGCCGAGGTGCGCTTCAATGAGGATGTAGGCACTCATCGCTCATCTCACCGCTACGACAATCGCCCTGACGATCGGCACCATAGCGACCGCCGCCCCGACGACCATAGTTACCATCACGACAGCGGCCGTGATCGGATAGGAGGACACAGGCCTAGCCAAAATCACCACCGCCGGCCAGAACACATTGTCGCCGTTGTTAGTCAACCTCGCGCCAAGCGCAACTACGACGAATAGTACCAAAAGATCCTCGGTGGCCTATGCCCTCTTCATAAGAACGCAAAACACAAGATGAAGGACTGCATTGGCCTGGCTAAAGAGTTCCAGGACAAGAGGCTCGATGACAACGCCAATGATGGAGCCAGAGGTCGCCGACCACCTGGGGGCAACAACAATGCCTTTTAGGACCACGATAAGGTGGTCGCCACCATCTTCGGGGGCCTCGCCTCCACTAAGAGTAGAAGAGAACAAAAGCTCGCCACCCGACGAGTGCTTGCCGTCACTTTAGAGGAAACCACCGCCGACCCCAGCTATCGCCCATGGTCTGAGGTCCTCATCACCTTCAGCAGGGCCGACCAGTGGGCGGACATACCCTACATAGGGCGTTTCACCCAACCTCGACGCAACCGTCTAGAAGGTGCTCTTCAGAAAAGTCCTCGTTGACGGTGGCAGTGCTTTGAACCTACTATTTGCCGAGGCTCTAAGGGAGTTGGGCCTCACGATAACAGATCTCACACCCTCGGACTCCTCCTTCTAGGGTGTGGTACTTGGAAGGGCATCCAGACCACTTGGAGAGATCACCTTACTAGTATAGTTTAGCACGGCAAGCAGCTACCGCGTTGAGCATATCAACTTCTACGTCGCCGACTTCGACATCGCCTACCACGCCATACTTGGCCGGCCAGCTCTAGCCAAGTTCATGGCCGTACCACACTATGCATATCTGGTGATGAAGATGCCTTCGCCTGCAGGAGTCCTGGCTCTACGGGCCAACCTCTCCGTTGCCTATGCTTGTGAGATAGAGAGTCTCGCTCTCGCCGAAGCCACCGACCTCTCCACCTAGATGGCTAGCGTGGTCGCTGAAGCCAAGACAGCGCCCGCCGATGACATGGAGATCCTAGAGCTGGAGCTTCCCCGTGCCTCCACCAAGTCCAAGGAAATCAAGGAGGTCGGCCTCGACCTCGACGATGTCTCCAAAACCGTGAAGATCGGGGCTCACCTTGACCCCAAATAGGAAAGCACGCTCGTCTCCTTCCTACGTGCCAACACTGATGTGTTTACTTGGAAACCTGCAGACATGCTGGGGGTACCACGGGAGAAGATCGAGCACTCCTTGAATGTCTCGCCGACCGCCAAACCGATCAAGAAGAAACTCCGCCGATTCATGCCAGACAAGAAGGAGGCTATTAGGGTAGAAATAAAATGGCTCTTAGTTGCCGGGTTCATAAAAGAAGTGTATCATCTAGATTGGTTAGCAAACCCTATTCTCATTCAAAAAAAGAATAAAGAATGGAGAATGTGTGTTGATTATACTGATCTTAACAAACACTACCCTAAAGACCCCTTCGGCCTGCCTCGGATAGACGAGATTGTAGACTCTACCGTCGGCTATGAACTGCTCTCCTTCCTTGACTGTTACTCCGGATATTATCAGATCTCCCTCAAGGAAGAAGACCAGATCAAGACATCATTCATTATGCCTTTTGGTGCATACTGCTACACAACTATGTCCTTCGGACTCAAGAACACCGGGGCTACCTATCAAAGGGCCATCCAGATGTGCCTCGATCACCAGATCGGCCACAATGTCGAAGCCTACATAGACGACATGGTCGTTAAGACCAAGACAACCGACAACCTCATCGCCGACCTCGAAGAAACCTTCGCCAACCTAAACAAGTACCGATGGAAGCTGAACCCTTCAAAGTGCATCTTTGGAGTTCTATCCGGTATACTGCTGGGCTACATCGTCAGTGCCCAAGGTATCAAACCTAACCCTGACAAGGTCTCCTCCATCACCAATATGAAATGGTCGACATGCGTCAAGGATATATAGAAGCTTACAGGCTGCATGGCTGCTTTAAGTCGTTTCATATCACGCCTCGGCGAAAAAGGGCTACCTTTCTTCAAACTCCTCAAGGCCTCCAAGCAATTCTCCTGATCAGAGGAAGCAGACTCAGCTTTTGAGCAACTCAAGGTGTTCTTAACAAAGCCTCCGATCATGATGGTGCCACGTCCAGATGAGACTCTGCTAATATACATCGCCGCTACTTCTCGCGTTGTGAGCACAGCTATTGTCGTCGAATGCGAGGAGGCCGGGCATGCTTATAAAGTACAATGTCTAGTTTACTTCATCAGCGAGGTACTTAATGAGCCCAAAACTCGTTATCCTCAGGTACAAAAGTTGTTATATGCCATTCTTATTACGTTGAGCAAACTCTGACACTACTTCGAATACTACAAGATCGTCGTGGTCACTGAGTTCCCTCTAGGGGACATTCTCCGCAACAAAGAGGCCAATGGACGCATCATTAAGTGGGCTATTGAGCTCAGCACATATTCCATCGAATTCCGAAGCAGACCTACCATTAAGTCACAGGCGCTCACTGATTTTGTCGCTGAATGGACCGAGATCCAAGAGCCCATCGTCGATACTTGCCCCGAACACTGGGTGATGTACTTCGACAGCGCCCTTAACATCAATGGTGCTAGTGCGGACATTCTGTTCATTACGTCGACCAAGGATAAGTTATGCTATGTTCTCCGGATACACTTTCCAGCCTCCAACAACGCCGTGGAATACAAAGCGTGTCTTCATGGTCTCTGTATAGCTGTCGAGCTCGGCATCAAGCGCCTCATGGTGTACGGGGACTCCAAGCTAGTTGTCAACTAGCTCAACAAGGACTGGTCCTGTTCTAGTGAGAAGATGGATGCATACTGCGCCGAAATCAGGAAGCTCGAAGGAAAATTCTACGGCATCGAGTATCACCATGTGGTACGTGACCAAAATCAACTCGCCAATCATTTATCCAAGCTGGGCTCTTCTCGTGCCATGATCCCGCCGGAGGTCTTCGTTCAAGATCTCATAGTGCCATCTATCAAAGCAGATAAGGAAGTCGAAGAGGTTCCCCCTGCCGAGCTGTTCGTACTTGCGGTACCTTCATCGATCGCCAATTGGAGGGAGCAATTCATCAAGTACCTCACCAGCGTTGAGGTACCCACCGACAAGACTGAAACTAAATGCCTAGTTCGTCGAAGCAAGCTTTATGTGCTGGTGGACGGCAGCTTGATGAGGAAAAGTGCTGAGGAAGGGATACTGCTGAAATGCATCACCCAAGAGGAGGGAGTAAAGCTTCTTCTCGAAATTCACTCTGGTTTCTACGGCAACCACGTGGCCTCGAGAACACTGGTTAGCAAGACTTTTTGAGCTAGTTTTTATTGGCCCATAGCCATCACTAATGCAGAAGACCTCGTCCGACGTTGTGAAGGATGCCAATTCTTCGCTAAGCAAATACACGTGCCGGCGCAAGAGCTGCAAACCATCCTAGTTTCCTAGCCCTTCGCATGCTGGGGACTGGACATGATTGGGCCTTTCAAACCAGCGTCAGGTGGTTTTTGATAGGTATATGTCGCCATCAACAAGTTCTCCAATGTGGATTGAATACAAACCGCTCATCTCGGCTACTGCAAAGAAGGCAGTTGAGCTCTTCGAAGATATCATCCACAGATTTGGTCTACCAAACAGCATCATCACCGATCTTGGAACTACGTTCACTGGCCATCACTTCTGAGACTTCTATGAAGACCGTTGCATCTCCATCAAATATGTCTCTGTTGCCCATCTAAGAGCCAACAGCCATGTTAAACGGACGAACAATATGATCCTTGATGCCCTAAAAAAGTGACTGTATCAAAAAGAAGAAAAGCACCCGGGTAGATGGCTCAAGGAGCTTCTAGCTATAGTCTAGGGACTGCGTACTCAAGCTAGTCGTAGCACCAGCATAACTCCATACTTTTTTGTCTACGGCTCAGAAGCCATACTACCAGCGAACGTTACTTTCTGAGCACCTAGAGTGGAAAATTATGATGAAGAGCAAGCCGAGGCTGTTCGGTCTGAGGACGTCGATAGGTCAAGGAAGAACGCCTAATCACCTGCGTCCGTATAGCTAAATATTTGGAAGGCTTGCGGAGGTACTACAACCAAAATGTCAAAGGTCGTTCATTTGCTGTCGGTGATCTCGTTCTCCGCAGAAAACAAAAAACTGAAGGGATGCACAAGCTCTCTTCCCCTTGGGAAGGGCCTTATGTCGTCAAAGAGGTTACTCGACCAGGTTCTTATCGCCTAAGTGACTTAGAAGGAGTCGATGTTCCCAACTCGTGGCACATTGAACACCTTATACATTTCTATCCTTGAAACACTCTAGATATGTACTCTCCAATTCTATATTCAGTAAAGTTTTGGTCTCCATAACTTGTCTCCATTTTGTCTCTATTGTGGTTTAACATCCACTTGTGGTCGCCGAGCTCCATGCTACTTCATAACGAACTCCAATATGTAATCGCCATAACTGCGCTGACCACGTTTCTCCAAAATCACCGAACATGTTTTCCCCAAAATCGCGGAACATGTTTTCTCCAAAATCACCGAACACGATTTCTCCAAAATCGCCGAACATGTTTTCTCCAAAACCGCTGAACACGATTTCTCCAAACGTTATCGTCGAACACGTCATCTCCAAATCACCGAACACTTTTCTCGATCGGAGAGCAACATCCTTTCTATTTTGTTCTCTTCGAAGACAACCCAGTCTCCGATCTCTCTCTACACGTGCTACGGGCTCAGCGCTCTGTGTTATGGGTGGTCGGCTGCGGTTCCTTGGTCACACCTGTTTGTCCTACACGTCTATGGGCTCCGCGCTTGATGTTATAGACTATGGGTCAGCCAAGGCCGAGAGTTCAACATAGAATACATTACTCGAACGCCGCTTATGCTCCCTTTATCTCCAAGTTCGTACAACAACTGTCGAGCAGCACACTTTCCGTGCTATTTTTTATGGAGAAGACCCAATCACCGATCTCTCCCTACATGTGCCACGGGCTCCACGCTCTATGTTATGGGTGGTCGGCTGCGGTTCCTGGGTCACGCCTATTACTCCTACACGTGCACGGGCTCCACGCTCGACGTTATCGACTATGTGCTGGCCAAGGCCATAGGGATCAGTGGCCGACCAACTATTCGGACGTTATTTGAACTACGCATAATCGCGCCAGGATTGAAACTACGAAGGTTTTTTCGTCGAAATACAAGCAAACTGCATATATTGCATATACATGCACCTTATAATATTTATTCGATAAATAATTGTTTCTTGCGCTTTCGTGCTTTCTAAATACACTATCAAGGTTTTACAGATGATAATCTATGAGCAGATTAGTGAGCTCCACCATTACCATCTGTCTCACCAAACAGATCTATATCATCGGCCAGCATCTTTGCTGCATCCTCCACCTCATCCTCCAGCTGCTGGGTCCCCACATCGCTCAGTCCTTCGGCAAACCCACCCCCTATGGACTGAAGGTCGATGGTCGGGTAATGGAACCGAACAACCACGAGGACATGGGTAGCGACGATCGTAATGGCGTCGCGGTTGAAGGTCTTGAAGTTTTCCCATGCTGCCTTGCACCTCTAGATGATGGTGTCAGGACATTGCCACCTACCGTCGTGCTCAGTGGCCGGTTCCAGGTCGACGTAGTCAAGCACCGGCTTAATTGCGGCGATTACAGCGTCGAAGTTCTCCTTTTGGACCTTGGCCTCCTGCACCAGCACGTCAAACCGTGCTTTGGCTTTATGACGATAGCCTACAAGCGTTACAATGATCCATTATACAAGGACGCTACTTCAATAGTAATTCCGACAAGGAGGAATTAACCTTTCAGCTCCGAAGCAAGTTTGTCCACCCACTCTGTTTCCTTTGCCTTCTCCTGGCGAAGTTGATCGACAGCTTGGCGCATTTGGCTGAGCTCAGCGTCTTGCTCTACAAGTGCAACAGTTGTCACCGAAATGTGGCTGTTTAGCAATGCAAAAGTACATTCCGTGATATCCCATACCTACTTTCTGTTTGGATACACTGTTGAGTTGTTCGGTTTTCCTCTCCAGCTGCTCGGAAGCACTTTTCAGTTGGCTGGAGACGGCGGCCAGCTGCTCGGACTGGCTCCGCACCTGCTCAGACACAGCAGCTAGCTTTTCGGTCAGGACCCCCTTCTGGTATTCTAGGTCCCGCGCATTGGACTCCGCAAGGTCTTGTTCATGTTGGGCCCTCTGGATATTCTACTCCAAGAGGTTCCTGGCCTCTTTGAGTTTTTCGTTCTCTTCAGCAAGGGGCTCCATTCGCTTTATCAGCTGGCGGCGCTACTCGGCAACTTGAGATATTTCCTACAAATGAACGATGACAGTATCGTTATCCAATTCCAATAAACAACCAGGACCTTTTTAGATGCAGTATTAACCTTGATCTGTTTCATCACACCGGTAAGGGTAGTCTCTAGTCTCCTAAACTCCTTGGTGGTGTCCTCCTCTTCGACAATCACTATTTCATCACCGCGCTTTCGGAGGATCCAAACTGCTTGGGGTCGAGGCTCGTCACGCACGATCTCCTCCACCTCGTCCTCCTCTGTTGCAACCGGGGGCACCACCTAGGGGCTCGGTGGTCGGATAGCAGGTCCGACCATGCCCTCTGAAGCCTCAAGGACTGTCGTCTGCTCCTTCGGCACTGCAAGCTTTTCCGCTCTAGATTCTGACATTGCCGCAGGTGCTGTCGCCGACTTGTTTGCCGTTGTAGACAGTCGTTCGCTGCCACCAAGCCCACTAGGGGCAGCGATTGGCTCCCTCATGTGCTCCTGAGCACTCAGGGACTCTAGGATGGGGTCTACTAGCATCTCCCCCGCTCTAGGGCTAGTTTCTGGTTACAGCTCAGTCTGAGCGGGTGGGGCTGAATCTGTTATTCGCCTTGCACTGTATCAAATCAGTTATTCAGTCACCACAGAAGTAAAGAAAATACAGCAAAGTAACTTCAGCACAAGGACACTTATGGTTTGGTCTGACGGTTCAATTTCTTGAACCGGCGGTGCCGACCTGAGCCTCCGGGCGCAGCAGCGGGGTCGACTCCCATGCTCGGTGGGGGAATTCTCGGCTCTTCCTCGGTCGGCCTTGGTTCCGCCTGCTGCTCCGGGTCTACTCCCGCTTGTTGCTCGGGGACTTCTATTGCTCGCCCCGCGGGGACTTCCGTCGTCTGCTGCATAGAAATTCCTTCCGCTCGCTGCTCGGGGACTCTCCTTGTTGGCGCTTCATGGACTTCTTCGCCTACCCTGGGTTGTTCCTCCACACGTGGGTTGCATGGAGGCTCTTTCATGCTCGGGGGAGGATTTGTGAGAATCTCATCGTCATCAGACCAATCGAACACCGTGGTCCTTCATGTTTGATTGGTCTGATCATCGTCAAGTGAGATGACGCCTAGTTTACGGGGAGCAGTAGATGCTATTTTCCTCTTCTTCTAGGCCGGCTCATCCGCCACCAGCCTCTTCCCTCGGATTTTCACCAACACCGGAGGAGGACTCTCCGTCCGACCAGTATCCATACCTCCGAACTCTAAGGAGACACCAACGGAGCTTTCTTCAGGTTGAACTGGTCGTCGTGCATCCACTAACAGCGGCCAATTGTTTCTCGGCACGCTCGAGAAATACACTACCATGTCCTGCGAATGGATCTTCACATGAGTAGGATCAGTTTATTGCTCGACAATGATAATATATAAAAAAACTTCTCGTAAACACTCAGTCGGGATATTCACCTAAGGAGGCAGATTCTTGCAGTTGAAGGGCTTTGTGTACCCTAACAACCTGAATGAGGCTAGCGAAGCGAACAGCTCGGCAGTCCGCTCTTCAACAACGTTCCTGGACAGTATTTCTGGTCTCTCTTGGGTACCGCCAGTCTCCCCTTTGAATTCAAAGCCTGGGTGCGCCCTCTCTTTACAGGGTTGAATGCGGTGCACTATGAAACTTGCCGCCACCAATCCGCCATTGGTCTT
The DNA here is from genome assembly GCF_019320115.1 of Miscanthus floridulus. Taxonomy (NCBI): domain Eukaryota; kingdom Viridiplantae; phylum Streptophyta; class Magnoliopsida; order Poales; family Poaceae; genus Miscanthus; species Miscanthus floridulus. The sequence goes on from NC_089594.1 coordinate 20,711,801, forward strand.
CACGCCTTTTATTAAGCTAAGGAGTTCATTCACTTGCTCCATATCGTCGTTGCTCGGCAGCTCCGACCAACTCCTCTGGCTTTCTAGGATGTGGTCGGCGTTACAGCGAACCGCTGGGTGGCTTTGTTTCATGTAGAACCACCTGGTGTTCCACCCTTTCAGCGACGTGTTAAGTGGTATGGAAAGGTATTCACTAGCCATTCCATCCCGCAGCTGGAGATACACCCCGCCGACCACCTTGGAACCAGCGCCGCCTCTCTTCTTCAGCCAGAATAGGTGACGGAAAAGATTGAAGTGGGGTAGGATTCTGAGGTATGCCTCACAAAAGTGGATGAAGATTGAGATGTGCAAAATGGTATTGGGGTGGAGATTGCATAGAGTAACCCCCAAGAGCTCCAACAGATCCCTCAGAAATTGGTGAACAGGAAACCCTAACCCGCGCTAGAAATAGTCTTCGAATACCACTGCTTCGTCAGTATGAGGTGTTGGAAAGGGCTCACCGAGGGCTGGCCGCCATCCGGCGGTAGCACGGTCGGGGAGAATGCCGGCTTCCACCAATCGGTTTAGCTCCACTTCTCCTGTTCACGACGACACCCACTCCTCGTCGCGTCGAGCCACGACGTCCGTCTTCTTGGGACTCGTCTTCTTCGATTTCGCAGCTCCTTTCTTCGGCGCCATCTCTCAAATCAGGTTAGGGTTTGGCGGCGAAGGCAAATGTGGTTGCAGATTCGGCGGAGCGAGAGGTGAGGAGGAAGATGAAGTGGAAAAGGTGGAAACGGGGTATGCGGCGGCACTATTATATAGGATTTTCCCCACCGTTCCGCATTCAAGGGTTTTTTGGGAACCATTCCTGCGATCTGTGCCGCTCCGATTTCTCTGATGCAGCATATGGGCCGTTACCTGGGCTTCTGCGCAACTGCAGCCCATGTCGCTCATTTATCGCTGCCATCAGTTGCTACTCGCCGAAATATCGCCGACTTCTCCACCATTTATTGAGGCTCAGTAACCGACACTGTACAGCCATTACTCTGGTTTTTTCTCCACGGTTTGGTTTCTCCGATGTCTCCGCTTGCAGCTCGGGGACTGGCTGCCTACTCCGCTAATCTTTGATTGTTTTTCTAGTTTTTGACCCTGGCACCACATGACTACATCATCTGCTGTCAGGCTCGGGGACTAAGTGGGCACACTTCACCTTGCGGTGAATGTGCTTTGTCTCTTTTTGGGCCACACCCGAGGACTGGCTGCCTGCTCGGCTGTTTTTTCTACTATTCTTCTAGTTTCTAACCATGGCACCACATGACTACATCATCTGCTGTCATGCTCGGGGACTAAGTGGACACACTTCACCTCGCGGTGAGTGTGCGGAATTTTTTCTCAATGACTACATGCCTAAAGAAGAATGTTGATTCCTACTGTTTTGTTCGGACTCTAAGTGGACACACTTGGTCTACTGCGAATTTTTTTTATTCTGAACTTGAGCTCCTTACACCCTTATGACAAGCCGTACTTGGGTCACGCTGCTCGGCGACGGTTCACGCTGCTCGGCGACCGTACACGCTGCTCGGCGACGGTTCACGCTTCTCGGCGACAGGTCATGCTGCTCGGCGACGGTACACGCTGCTCGGCGACGGTTCACGCTGCTCGGCAATTCAACACGGTGGTTGGACCATGAGTTTAACTGCTCGACGTTATCTGCACCTGTTCAACGAGCTCAAGATGGCGTTGCGCAACGGGTACAAGACGCTCGGGGACTAGCTATGGGGTGTACGACCCCGGATACCCACGGAAGGCCACATGGGCTGCGCCCCTAGGGGTAGCCCAGCCCACTAGACGAAGCCTTGTGGGGCACGACTCTGATCGGCGCCTACCGTAAGATACCAGGAAGATATTCTGAAGATACTACGAGATCTGTTAGGATATGTATGATCCCAAAATTCCTGTAATCAGTTATTACTTTTCGATTATCTCTCAGATCTAATCGACTTGTAACCTTACCCCCAGACTATATAAGACGGGCAGGGACCCCTCTAAAATCACGGCATATCATACGATAGCTAATACAAACCAACAGACCACAGGAGTAAGGTATTACGTCGTACTAACGGTCTGAACCTGTCTAACTCGTATGTCTCTGTTGCCTTCTTATTCTTGATCTCACGCTCCTCTGTCGATCAATCTACCTTCGTGGGATACCCCTCGGTGACTGCCTCACAAATCAAATAATCACATCTATAACTGAACAAGTAAAATATAAAAATAAATAAATAATATCAACTCTAAACAGCAGCTTAATCATCAGCATCAGCAAGCAGCGACAACTGCAAAAACAGCAGTAGCAACTCACACAAAGAGAGAGATACACACAGACGAAAAACAGCAGCGTACAAAAAAAAACACACACACAAAAACAGAAAAGAGAGAGAGAGAGAGACAAACAGAGAGAGAGAGAGAGACACGACACAGAGAGAGAGACACACAGACAGAACAAAAAGACAGAACATGTCCTCAGATTCATTTCAGGATTTGCACCACTAGTATTACAACCTTGACATAGAACACGTCCTCAGATTTGCCTCCGAAATTACCCAAAAAGTCAGAACAAAAAACACGTCTAAATGGAGAGGTGGTGAGAGTCAACACGAATCTAACCGTGGGGGCAGGACGTGGAAGAGCGACGGCAAGCTGAAGGTGTGGGAGCCAGGAGCAATCAACTCAATTTTTTAAGGCATATAATGGACTGGATCATAAAAAAAATACCCCTGGATATGATCATACAGTGAGGCTCTGAATCACAGAATCTCAGTGGTGGCTACTAGTTTGTTGAAACTCCGCTGCAACTAGGTACAGCTAAATCAATTGCAAACTCAATTACAGACAATTTCTAGTCCATTTCATACTCAGTTACAATTTAGGATATAGGATAACTACAACTATGGACACATACTGACTACAAAAATTCCACATTCTGCAGCCATTTAAAAGAATGACACAGCATATAGTTGATGCAACCAGTTGCATTCTAATTGCAGCGGGTTGCAGCTAGCTTATATAGATAGGTGAATGCTATCCATATAAGCTCGGCAATGAAATCCTCACCCACAAAATTATACATGCCTGCACACCAAACAATTACATAGGAAACTAATAGATAGTTACAAGAATTTCTATGGTGCAATTGCAACTTGGAAAAAAACAGCTAACAGATAAACACACAAGAGGCCATACAATGTAAGCACACTTGCCAACCAAACTAATAAGGAACAAGCTTTAGGACTAGCTGCTGAAAATGGGTACTGCACTTGCAGAGGACAATGCGCTAGAAAATAGCAAGAGCTCACAGCTGTTACTAAAAATACAGAAAACAACAATGTTGGCTTAACTCAGGTGCAGCTGAAGAAACAATGCTCAAGCAAACTGGTCTGTCCAACTTGAGCAGCAGAACAACAAAGTACATTTCTCAAGCAAAGAGAATAAATTAAGCTTCAGTCACTGACTAATGATTGCTTGAAAAGATGGTTCCCCTATTGCATCAAAATGACATAACAAAAAGGATGAAACCTTGGTAGCCGGGTGTTACACACGAACTGAGCAAAGTCTCATGCAAACTTGACAAGCAGCAGGATATTAATTCATATAGAGCAAGATTAAGGCTACAACTCTCACAGGGATTAAACAAATCAAATAAGTGCTTGCAAGAATATTCAAGTCCTAACCATTGTAGCAGGAGAAAATTACTTTAGTAACATAAGCCCATGGCCGAACTGTGAATATGCTTACCTGCCACTTGATGCTACTTACCTACAGAGAACCACCGAGCTGCTATTTTAGTCATTGACCTCTCAATAAGCAACTCAGCAAACTACTAGTGTCTAAACTGTCTATTGAACATGGCTGCAGCTACTGAATATGTAGCTAACAAACACCCTGCAAGTCGAGCTCTACCTGCATGTTGAATTGAACTACCAAAGTCTGTAGAGAACATGTAGCCTGCTACTCACCTGTTGCTCTCACAACACTGAACTCAAATAAAGAACAACAACTGCTGCCAAAAGGACTGGGAAGTTGTGGCTGCTGAAAATCACTGCAAGGTACAGAAAGCTAATAGCTCAAACCCCAAATCTCAAAAACAATTCAAATCAACTTCAATTGACATGATATTCGAAACAAAGATTCACCAGATCATGTGCAGACTACTCCAACCGAAAATGCCTAAAAAGATTGAGACTTTAACAATTTGGGAAAACATCAAATTTGTGGTGCTCGAGTGAAGGATTTGTTATGGGTCACCATAGCCTTGATCACACATGTTCTAGCACCAAAACCCCTCAAGAAATCTACCTCAAATTGCTGTCAAATCTGACAAACGAAAAATCCCCCAAACAATAGCTCCGAAAATCACAGAAAAATCGATCCAAACCAAACCAAAGAACCTTCTTAGATTCTGACAAATCGAACACTAACACCAGAAATCAAATCCCGCTCCCACTCCAACCTCCGCTCGCCGCCGCACAGGGGGAAGCGGCGCGCGCGCGAGGACAGCGCCCCGGTTCCCCACCCAACCCGCCTGGCGCCAAAGGTTCCGCCCCAGCTCAGCGGAAGGCTCCGCCGCCCACAACTCAGCGGCAGGCGCGGCGCAAGCGAAGCGGCCGGCGAGGACCTTTGCCCCACCCACTCACCGTGTGCGCGTTCGAAAGTTCAGTTCGCGGACCCATCAGCGTGGCTGTACGCCCACAAAGCCGCACGAATCTTCAAACACAATCAACGGCCCAGATTTCGACAGATAAAATCCAACAAAATCTGTTTGACAGAAATATAGCAAAACTCAATAAAATAACCGAGGAACTTATCTGCTCCAATTTTCCTCGTCCTATAGATGAAGCCAGTGGTCTTTGTTAACGTAAAGTCAATGTCTTTTTCTTTTAATTAAACGTGTTAAAAACTAACCAACCAAGTTGTATCACCAAGTCCTGAATGGCAGGCTGCTTCTACTTCTATATACCTGGGGGAAGACTGAATAGTAGTACTGGTAGATTGACCATTCAGAGGTCAGGGCTGCTGGGTCAACTCTGATCGTCCAAGATACCCATGGAGTCACCGTCCCCACTTACGTCTCATCAGGGCAGAGGCTCTCAACAAATTTTAAAGGCCAAGAAAAATATGCACTGTACCGTGCCAGCCCACGTTCTTGGTGCGTACGTACCACGTCCGTCGTCGCGCCATGGCTGTGGCCGGCAGCGACGATTATGCTCCAACCACCGGAGCCCATGGCGCCAGCGTGCGCCTCCTCAGCTACAGACTCCCCACGGCCACGCCGCAACTCACCGAGCACCTCCTCCTCGACGGCAAGCCGCAGCAGAGCGCGCACTGCCTCGGAGAAGGAGAGCTCCCCTCCTTCTGTCGCCGCCGGAAGCCCAGCGACGACGACCACAAGCCGTCCGGCGGCCGCGTCGACTGGGCCTCGGTCCGCGGGACGTGCACGGAGTGGATCGCGAACCCGATGAACATCGCGCTGGTGCTGTGGCTGCTCTGCGTCGGCGTCTCCGGCGGCATGTTCGTGCTCCTCCTCCTCGGCCTGCTCGACGGCGCGTTCCCGGCGGCGGCGGACAGGAACCGCTGGATCGAGATCAACAACCAGGTCCTCAACGCGCTCTTCACGCTCATGAGCCTGTACCAGCACCCCGCCCTCTGCCACCACCTCTTCCTGCTCTGCCGCTGGCGCCCCGCCGACGCCGCCGAGCTCCGCGCCGACTACTGCAAGGACGGAGCCGCCGCGGCGCCGCGCCCTGGGGACCGCGCGCACATCGCCGTCGTCGTCGTGCTGCTGCACGTCACCGTGGTCTCCCAGTACGTTCTCTGCGGCCTCTACTGGGGGTACACCAGGAGCACGCGCCCGGAGATCCTCGAGGACAGCTTCTTCGTGCTTGGCATCGTCGCGCCGGTCGCCGCCGCGGTGTACACCGTGTGCAGTCCGTTGGGCAAAGGCGACCGGTGCCACGAGCTCGCCGCCTGCTCCGGACCAGCCTCGGCAGCATCGGCGGCGGCGACAAAGACGACGCAGCCCACCACGCCCATTGTTGGGCATGTCGTGGTGGAGCCGGAGTGGGCCGGCGGCATGTTCGACTGCGGCGGCGACGCGGCAGCGGCGACCGGGTGCCTCTCGCTGTCGTGCACGTTCTGCGTGTTCGGGTGGAACATGGAGCGGGTGGGGTTCGGCAACGCGTGCGTGCACGCCGTCACGTTCGCGCTCCTCTGCTTCGCGCCGCTCTGGGTGTTCGGCGTCTCGGCGCTGCACATCCACAACGTCGTCATCGGCGACGCCGTGGGCAGCGCCGGCGTGCTGCTCTGCGTGGGCGGCCTGCTCTACGGCGGGTACTGGAGGATCCAGATGCGGAGACGGTTCGGGCTCCCCGGGAGCGCGGCGTGCTGCGGCTCCAAGTCGCTGACGGACTACGCGCGGTGGCTGTTCTGCTGGCCATGCGCGCTGGCGCAGGAGGTCCGCACGGCGAGCATGTACCACGTCGACGGCGAGGTCTTCTACTTGAAGGTCGTTGAGGACGACGATGATCACGCCGACAGCGGCCAGCCGTTGCTCGGGTCCAAGCATCTTGACGTTTTCAGTGCAGCGGACACGGTTTCAGTGTCACAGGCGTCACCGGCAAATGATCATCTGGTTGTTGTTCATAACGAAACGGCCATGGATCCACCTGTTCAGGTCGTGGTTGTGCAAGTGGAAGACGAGTGCAGTGTTGTTCGTCATGGGGAGACGAGCAGTTCTTCTGTTTCGCCATCGGCGACGGCGAGCGAGGAAGATGATGTATCTTCTTTGGAGGCGAAGTCGAACCGAGAAATGTTGGAAGATGCTGATCGGAATATGTCGTCTGATGAGAGTTGGAGAGTGGAGAAGGTGAAGAGACTGATCAACATGGTCACCCTGGTGTCTCTGCTCATTATTTTGTACACAAGGGGAATTATTCTGTAGAGAAGCAGTGGAAATTGGGGATTACAGGAAGTCGATTCTTTATGGAGTTCATTGGTGTGTATATACGTACAGGAATACATACTTGTCACAAAAGTGCACAAGATTTAGATGGGATTGTAGTTTTTGTAATAGGGAGTAGTAAAGCCCAATTACGGTTTCTGAAAACAGATGTAGGCCAACTAGACATATGTTTGTAACTCTATCAGGACGTTTTGCAATGGCATTGAAATGGCAAGGAGTATAAGAGAGGAAAATGATCAGGCCTGGGCACATGATTTTCTTGTGTACCTATTCATAATTCTATAAAGAGCAGAGCAGAACAAAATAGAGTTGAGTATGTCTATGAATTTATCAGACACTGGTTTGGCACCTATTTTTTGTGAACTTATAAAATCTGATTATCACTATTCATGTCCTTTTTTGTGTCTAAATCTGAAGACCTTCAGAGTAAATAGCATACTGAACTCTGAAGTCTCACATGGTGTGCTGAAAAGCATCTGTCACATGTTTCCTTTTTTTGTGTTTGGATGTCCTGATTACATGTTATCAAACTTATTTATTTTTTTGGTGTACCAAGTCGATTCAAGTGGTCTAGATAGCATCCACACTAATCATGTATTTGTTAGAATGGTCTTTCTCGGTTTCTCCCATACATTTGGACGTAGCTTTGTCCAGTCTGAACGGCCGTCCAGTGCAACCTCAACTGAATATTGACAGCATGCCAAAGTTGATTCACTGATGATATGAATATTCTGCATCATCCAGTATCTTCCCGGAAGTCTGTTATGACATCAGTAATGCAAGAGCTGCATAGCTATGAACCTGAATGCATACACAGTGCACTCGAGACTGAATTGAATTGGTCCATTCACTGTGCCTGCCCGTCTTGACTTTCCAGTTTCAGTGCTATTCTCTGCTGAAATCTTCTGACAGTTTCAAGCACGAGCAACAAGACCGGGTTGAAGTTTCAGCAGCAACCTGCCAAATTTGACAGGGGTCATGGGTCAATACTGCACTCTTCTACCAGAAAGAATGCATACCAAGCTACTAATCCCTTTCGTTACAGTTAAAATAACCCTAGCCAAATCATATCATGCACTGGGTATATATGTTGAACAGCTGCAACTAACTAGTACAACTAGTAGCTTCAGATCATGGGAGCTGGAGGGATCATCACCCTCGCAGCTCTGATGGACAAGGAGAAGCTTGCAACCATGGAGTCACACGAGACATCAGGCAAGCAAGTCGAACCCCATGGCAAGGCGAAGGAGAGGTTCCTCGACTTCCTCAGGGCGGCGCCTTCCAAGGACGTATGGCTGCACCGCTTCGGCGTTACCGCCCCGCAAGCCGTCCTCCGCCGCGTCGCTACCGTCCGCGCGCGCACTGCCGCCTACGCACCGGCAGCCTACGCCCGCCTCTTATCCCTCCGCGCGCCGGCGTTCGTGCGCACCGTGGACTGGCTCGCCCTGCGCGCCCGGTGCAAGGCCTGGGCTCGGCGGCCCACGAACGCCGCGCTGCTCGTGTGGCTCGCCTTCGTCGTCGCGGGGGTCGCGTTCGTGTTCCTGCTCATGACGGGGGCGCTCAACTCCGCGGTGCCCGACGCGTCCCGGCGGCGGCGGTGGACGGAGGTGGCCAACCAGGTGCTCAACGCGCTCTTCACCATCATGTGCGTGTACCAGCACCCGCGGCTCTTCCACCACCTCGAGCTCCTGCTCCGGTGGCGCGACGCCGACGCCGCCGAGCTACGCGGCGTCTACTGCAAGAACGCCGCCGCCGGGCCAAGGAGGGAGCGTCTCCACGTCGCCGTCGTGCTGCTGCTGCTCCACGCCACGTGCTTCGCGCAGTACGCCTACTGCGCGCTCTTCTGGGCGTTCAGCAGCGACACGCGCCCCGACTGGGCCGTCAACTTCTGCATGGGGTTCGGGCTCGCCGCCCCCGTCGCCGCCGCGCTCTACATGGTCTACGGCCCGCTCGGCAGAAGGATCGTGCAGCTCCCGGAGGTATCCACCGACAACGACGACGAGGCCGTCGCGGTGAAAGATGCGGCGATGGCCAACGAGGAGGCACAGTGCAGCGCTAGCAGAGTAGCGGTCGCCAGGCCGGAGTGGGCCGGCGGGCTGTTCGACCTCACCGACGACCCGACGGTGGCGGCGCTGTCCCTGACGTGCGCGTTCTGCGTGTTCGGGTGGAACATGGAGCGCATGGGCATGGGCAACATGTACGTGCACGTCTTCACGTTCGCGCTCCTCTGCGCCGCGCCGGTGCTGGTGTTCGCGGTCGCCGCGCTCAACATCCACGACCCCACGCTGGGGTACCTCGTCGGCGCCACGGGCGCGCTGCTCTCCGTGCTCGGCCTCACGTACGGGGGCTTCTGGCGCGCGCAGATGCGGAGGCGCTTCGGGCTGCCGGCTGACCGGTCCATGTGCGGCGACCGGCCGGCCGTGGCGGACTATGTCAAATGGCTGTTCTGTGCGCCGTGCGCGCTGGCGCAGGAGGTCAGGACGGGCAACTTGTACGACGTGGAGGATGGCAGCTTGTACCACGTGAGGGGCAGCGACGAGGACGCGGCGGCGGAGGAAAAGCCAACGATGGCGCCTCTGGAGAGGGAGGGGTGCGTCGCGCCATTGACGGCCGACAAGGCACGCGATGGTATTGAGTGTGTAGTTACCGTTGACCCGCCGGCGCCGGTGAGGATTTAACAACAGGTGAAAAAGTGAACAAGCACGAATGTACAAAAGGTGATGTAATGTGTTTTGGCTTGTACATGAATTTCTTTAGGGAATTTTTTAATTCAAGTGTAGATGGATAGATTGCTACTGTACTTCCTCTATTCAGATCACAATTCATTCTCATTTTACCATAAATGAAACTTCTCTGACCATTTTTTTTTTCACTTTTCCTAAAAACCACAGGTCTAAAAATCCGTCTTTGGTTCAGGTGATAACCTGATCCTTTGATCTTGCTTCAAGATTCGTACATTTGATCTGTTAGATCTTCATCTCATGACTCATAGCCATTGTCTGAACAAATACTATTTTTCATACACCTGGAAAATAGCAAATCCCTATTTTTTTAATAAAATACATTAATGTAAAAGTTTAAATAAGTAGGAGTAGGCAGTAAATCTAAAAAATCGAAAAGCATTCATCAAATGAACACATGCCCCTGTGTCGCCGCCGAGCCACCCATCGTCCGTCCTATTCCTGCCGCGCTGTCACTAGGGGAGGTCATAAGCGCCTATACCGTAAAATCGATTTTCGACGGAATCAAAAAGACAAAACTAGTAGAATCGTAACCATAGAATACGCCACTAATCGAAATGCATACATTTGTCTCATACACTATGGGGATGGTGAGAAGAGATATTTTACATCATAGAGGGGAATCGGTAACCGTAGGTGCGTGCGACAGCGACGATGGCGCGCGGCCCGCGAGGCTTTTTTCTTCCTGGTGTTTGTCGCCAACGTCCGATGGCTCGTGCTTGCATCGTCATCGCCTATTTCGACGCAACAACGACTTGATTAGGTAGCTATGATCATTGCCGGCCTCGACGGCTTGTTTTTTTTGTCTCGCATGGCGATGGCAAGTTCAGTGTAGCTGTGATGATCCACATCATGGCAGGGTTTGGGTCTTAGGCGAAGGGGACTTTCGGGTGAAGGCACTGCCTAGGAATGATGATGTCTTTGTACCTTGGTTCTCTATTATATTCGACGTTTGTGGCATCGGTAGATGTTGTTCCCCTCCCTAAAGGATTTGTTGCGAAATCAAATGTTCCTCCTTCACTGGCTACAAAGCTTTTCCTGCACCATGTATTTGTTATGGTGGTTGCATGATTTCATGATTCAAAACTAAAAAAATTCAGGCGCTACTGAATTGGATGAAATTCGAAAATTTTGGGCCGTGATTCAACCAAGTTGACCAGTCAAAAACCACCGACGAACCACGGCTGCGACCGCCGAACCCACCGCGCACACGGCCACTGTCCATTTGATAGCATTGAAACTCCATGGATAGGGATTGTAGCCAAGTTTGAGCTGTTGGATTTGAGGAAAAGATGGTGGAGGGCAACGGGAAAGAATGGCAGTGGGGAGGAGCGACCGAGAGGCTGATCTTTGTGTTCGCTTGCGTAGTCACCACTCACCACTAGGTGAGAAAGGAAAGGATTTTTTTTTTTGAAAAAACTAGGGTTTATAGAATGCACTTTTATACTGGGGAACATATCATTGGGCTTTTGTACTTTATACTGGGCTGAAAATTCAAATTAAGCCGAAATTATTTGGCTAATTTGATTTATCTCGGGCCTCACCAATTGGGACGAAATTCGATGACGACTGACGACTAAGCAGTCTGTTCGTCTGGGCTGAAACGATCGTGGAATATTATTGCTGGCTGGTTTGATGTGAGAGAAAAATACTATTCTGCTTGAAAATTTACGATCAATTTACGATGATGCGAACAAACAGGATTTGAGATTTTTTTTATTATTATTATAATCCCCGCCGCAAGCCGTCTCGGCCCGCCTAGCAGGCTCTGTCTCCCTCTCCCTCTCCACTCTCGGCCGCCGCATCGCCGCGTGCCCTCTCGGCGGCCCTCCCGCTCCGCCGCGAGGTCCGACGCCGACCTCGCCTCCCTGGCGAGATCCGCCGTCCTCCTTTCCACGCCCCAATCCCCACTACCCTCGAGACGGACGAGGAAGAGCGCCAGCGGGCCTCGACCACCTCCTCGACGGCCGCAACGGCAACAGCCACGGCGGCAGCTGGAGGTGCTCTAACGGAGAAACCGTTTCGTTTGGCGCTTTCATGTCGGTCACCGCCGCCGACGAGGCCATCCGCCGTGTCCTCCTCACAGGCGTCAGCCCCAGCAGCCACCTCCCACCGCTCACCGTCAAGCTCATCCATGGCCGCCTCCTCCGCCTGGACCTCCTCCTCACCGACCTATCGCAGCTCCTTCTCCGCGCCGTTTCTTCCTGCGGCCTGCACCTCCACGCCCTCCGCCTCCACTCCCTCCTTCCCAACCCTTCCCACCTCACCTTCCCCTTCGCGATCAAGGCTGCCTCCCGGCTCCCCGACCCGCTCACTGCCGGCGTGCAACTCCATGCCCGCTCCCTCAAGCTCCCCTCCCATGCCAACCCCCACGTCCTCACCTCCCTCCTCAACCTCTACGCGAAATGCGGCCGTTTGCTCGACGCCCAGAAGGCGTTCGACGAAATGCCCCACCCCAGCACCGTCTCCTGGACTGCTCTCATCACCGCGTATATGGACGCGGGGCGCGCTCAGGAAGCCGTTGGGGTTGCAAGGAGGGCGTTTGCGAGTGGCATGCGCCCTGACAGCTTCACGGCCGTGCGGGTCCTCACTGCGTGCGCTCGAGTTGCTGATTTGGTGAATGGGGAGGCTGTGTGGAGGGTGGCAGAGCAGGAGGGGATTGCTGGTAACGTGTTTGTGGCAACTGCGGCGTTGGACTTGTATGTCAAGTGTGGGGAAATGGACAAGGCTAGGGAAGTGTTTGACAAGATGAAGAACAAGGATGTGGTGGCCTGGGCCGCAATGGTTGGGGGATACGCCTCCAACGGGCATCCACAGGAGGCTCTGGAACTGTTCTTCGCAATGCAGGTGGAGGGAATGAGACCAGATTGTTATACAGTGGCTGGGGCGCTCTCAGCGTGCACAAGGTTAGGTGCATTGGATTTGGGGCGGCGGGTAGTTGGGATGCTGCACTGGGATGAAGTTCTTGACAACCTAATCCTTGGTACTGCACTGATTGATATGTATGCCAAGTGCGGGAGCACAGGTGAGGCATGGATGGTGTTCCAGCAGATGAGGAAGAGAGATATCATTGTTTGGAATGCAATGATCTTGGGGCTCGGCATGACTGGCCACGAGAAGATTGCCTTTGCGCTTGTTGGCCAGATGAAGAAGTCAGGCATGACACTGAATGATAATACCTTCATGGGATTGCTCTGCAGCTGTACACATAGTGGCCTTGTAAAAGATGGGCAGCGCTATTTTCGTAACATGAGTCAGTTGTACCGTATAAGCCCTAAGATTGAGCATTATGGTTGTATGGTTGACCTGCTCAGTCGTGCGGGGTTGCTGGAGGAGGCTCATCAGTTAATTGAAGACATGCCAATGGAGGCAAATGCTGTTGTATGGGGAGCACTCCTTGGTGGTTGCAAGATCCACCGGAACGCTGACCTTGCTGAACATGTGTTGAAGCAGCTCATCCAATTGGAGCCTTGGAATTCTGGAAATTATGTCATGCTTTCTAACATATACTCTAACAGTGGAAGATGGGAAGATGCCGCAAAGCTCAGGTTGGAAATGAAGGCAAAGGGGGTCGAGAAGGTCCCTGCATCTAGCTGGGTTGAACTTGATGGTAAGGTCCACGAGTTCCATGTTGGAGACAAATCACATCCCCTCTCAGATCAAATGTATGCAAAGCTCGATCAGTTAGGCATGGAAATGAAGGCCATGGGCTATAAACCAACTACTGAGGTGGTGATGTTTGATATTGAAAATGAGGAGAAGGAACACACGCTTGTGCATCACAGTGAGAAAATTGCCATTGCATTCAGCCTCCTTGCTACTGAACCAGGAGAGACCATTAGGGTCACCAAAAACCTCCGAGTTTGCAGTGACTGCCACACCACCATCAAGCTCATATCAAGGATAACCTGTCGCGAAATTATTGTTCGAGATAACAATCGATTTCATTGCTTTAGAGATGGCTATTGCTCTTGCAATGACTATTGGTAGTATACAGATGACTTCTTTTTTGCAATATTGGACAGTATCTAGAGTTGGAGCATCTGCATTTTCATCTGATGTAAAACTGTAGTCAGCTCTGGGACTGGAGCATAGTTACTAGCACAATGCATGGCAGATTGGTATGTAGTTCCCTTCCTATTCATTTCATTGAAAGGAATTTATAGTTTTCTGATTTCTGCTCTTGTATTTTATTTGTAATCTACTTCAGAAATTAAAATGGCCAAGATATTGCTTAATTTTATGCTTTCCCCTCTCTGTTTGTGTCAGATTGTGAATAAAGGGCTTAGGCATCGTAAATGGTTTTATATTAAATACATTTTATTTCTCAAGGGTGTTGCCACCCATTGAACTGTGATTTTTTAAAACTATATTGCCTGTTTTATATTCTTTTACTCCAAAACCGATGCCAATTCACATGTCAAGTTTCTACAATGTGTGTTGCTTTCAGATGCTGGTATTTCAGACATTTGGTTTCTATAGGCTTGGTTGTAATGGCTTGAATTAGTTCATCATTCTTGTTACAAATTCACCACTTGGTTCTTGTGGACTACAAGTCATCGGTACATTATCATTGCAGAAGAGAGAACCTCCAATAAGGTGTTTTCCCTTTCTACAAACATCAACTGTACATTTTGGCTTTTGGTTACTGATACACATTCATTTGCAGCAAGCTACTTAAGAACCTCAGTACCAAACTACGTGGCTGTCAGATCCCTGAGAGCTCGAAAGCTCCATCAGTAAACCTGAATGGCACTGTGTCTTGCATGTCGCTTGTTTCTTCTCCAATCCCATGGCTTCTGAGGGGGCTTCTTTGATGCCCAGAGTCCTAGGCCTGTAGATTTTGCCTCTTTCTGCCACTGCAAAGTAAAAAATTCAAAATGTAAGTGAAAAACTTCTATCGGCATAACCATATGTCCTGTAAGCCATCGTATCTGGATATAGTTCTCAGTTTGGATGATCATGCATGATATCGTATAGCCCTTGTTTAGCTATTGTTCCACCCATTTTCCCAGAAAATTTGATAAGCGTGGCTCAAGGATATTCAGATAGAAAAGAATACTCTAGGTTCCTCAGAGTGCCTTTAAACCCACAAATGCATTTAGGTATGGGGAAATTTCTTACGTTTTCAAACTCTGGGCGTTTGTCGTACTTCTTGAAATGATGAACATGACCACACTTCAGCATTTGCTCCTACATGACTCAGAGACACACAATAATACTAATTAATAACCAAAGCAGTAAAATCAATCAGAAGACATGAGCTACTAAATAGTTTTTTTTTAAGAAAAAGAAGTTTCTATTTTACCTGGATAAACATGTTATCACAATAGATGTCACCCACGTAGCGTCCAAATTGGTCTTGCTCATAAACATAAATCGTGACACTTTTCCCACCAATGAGCTTCATTAATTCTTTCCTTGCTTCCTTTCCATACGGCATCTTAAGCTCCGGTGCATCAATGCCCCTATAACTCATGGATATGAACTCGGAACAGTACTTCCAGTTATTATTAGATGTAGGTGCAATTTTTAGAGCAACATATATACCTCATTCGGATTCTATATTTCCTTGCAAGGATCTCTTCGCCTAAAATGATTATTACCCTGCTCAGTAAAATTGTTGTAAGTCATGCTTCCAGTGATTTCAAATAAACCATGTATATGAGTAGGATCACAATGATGTAACTTTGGCCAGCATTTTCATCATATTATAGCTCTTCTTCCTTCTTTTTTCTTTTTGGTTTGCAACAGTTCATTTAATGCGTAAACAGCATAGTGCATGATTCCAATCATTTTTTTAGATATGCTATTATTGTATTTTTTGTGTGAATTAAGCTCCATCAGTAAACCTGAATGGTACTGTGTCTTGCATTTAATTCTGTAGTTTTTATGAGCTTATGATCTATAAAAAATTCGAAGGTAATCTACAATAGCAGTTCTAGTAGTATTTTATCCAACTTCTACTGAAATTTGAAACAAAATAAGTACTGTGCTAAATAAATTTATGATATATAAGGATTATCAAGCTCAGTTAGAGTACTTATATCCAGCTTTGTCAAGGCTTCTTTGAAGAGCATTAGCTGTCTGATAATCCCTATCAGTGCGTGCTTGAGTTATTGCAATCACCATCTCATGCACTTCCGGTGGCACATCTGCGGACTCCCTTGGGTCTGCTGTGTCAACATAAGCAGTAAAGCCATCACCATCTCCAATGCACTTGTTATGGACCTGACAATAGTTGCAAGAGATGAGGCAATGATTAGCAAATGTTAATTCAAGGCATTGTTTAGAAACTTGGTGTTGCCAGTAAGCCTTTCTTTGCAGTGGTTAAACATATATATGTCATCTGACCGGCAAAGTATTCAGCACAAACTGCACACCCTCTGGTGGCGGTGTCGGGTGATGGTTTGAGTCTGGTACAGGGAGTGATGCGGTCGGCAGATTGTAAAATGAAAATATATCCTGAGGAGAAAACAGCATTACAGAAAAAATGAACATCTATAGCCATTGGTGAGAATAATAATTTTGCGATTTGAGGTGTCGGGAAAGAATTGCTTCTCAATAGAATGAGTTAAACATATATATGATGAAATGCTAAAGAAGCAAGCGCTGGTAAGGTTCCTGCCCCGACCAGCTTTCAGTGGTCTAATCTAGTTATACAGGTAGATAGCTACCTCCAAATCTGCTCTCTGGATCCTGGTAAGGGCAGTTTCAGCTTGTGTTTTTGGTGGGGTTTTCATATCCTTGTATGCCTCTGCCATGTCCTTGTACCTGTTTTTTGGTGCAAATAGAGAGATATAATGCAATTCCTTTACTTTTTCAATTTGAAATACAAATTGTATTGATTCTTCTTGTCTCAGAAACCATCTTATACATTAGAAAAGAAAGATGTTAATTATATGCTACACGCATATGCTTTCTTACTTGACATACTAGAATGCGTGCTGTTAGCTTTGTTAGGTTGTCACCACAGAAGCAACAATATTTGGATATACGTCACTTGAAAAGTGAAAACTATACCAGTTAGATTTCTTATCAAGTTTACTCTATGGTATATTATATTTTCAATCAGTTTGCTAGCATATGACTAGAAAAATCAACGTTCAAATACGTTACTAGAAACCTTGTTGATGTCCTACACCACAAGTAAAACTAAATCAAGGTAGCGCGCAGCTCAAATAAAACTAGTGCACATTTCAAAGAAGTTAATGTCTTGACAAAGCTGATGTATATTTGGACTCTCAGCTCTTAACGACATTAGTTAAGAACTGAAAGTATTTTCTTCCGCCCATTGTTTGTTGGTACCTTTTTGTTAGAATTAAGCAAGCAAAAGCTTTGCTCATCTGTGTTATATTTGATAAGTTTGGAGGTCCCTGTCATAAGAAATGCCAAAATTAAAGCATTTTAGTGATTCCCTTGAAACTTAAGTCAATCTGAAAACGACCCCCAACTTATAAAATCCAACTCCGTACTGGAACTCTTTTTTTGGTGCTATGGTAAAGACTAACCGTATCGAATAATTCTGAGGGGAATGGAAGCACATTTGCTATCACTACGTACACAGAATCAATGTGCAAATATTAGAAAAACCATCAGCTGCATATATAAGCTTTTCAAAAGTTCTCTCCCTACCATTTAATTTGTGCTTTCTTGGATGATGTGACATGCCGTTTGAGCCCTTCAGGAATCTGAAAAGATGACAGAGACAAAACAAAATTCCCTTTGTTATGCAAGCCTTTCCCTTTGTTATGCAAATTAAATCTCATTTTAGGAAAAGAAGGGGGGAAATTGGGGGCAAAGGAAATTAATCTAATTGCCATGACATGCCATCAAAATCTTAAGATTTGCAACTGTTTCCATACAGTAATATTCTAGCAGTCACAATATCCCTACTGCTGCAGCATATTAGTAGATATTATTGATTCATTGGCTGCCATATACATCAGCACGTCAAAGAAAATAGAGATCAGAAATATGAAACTTGGCCTACAAAGATGCGAAAGCAAATTAAAATCCAATGTTTGATTTACAACGTCTCCTCTGCAGAACTTACGCAGTCATGCACGTGCAACCGAAAACACTCAGTGAATAAAATGTAGCATGAAAAGTGCCCGTCTTAGCAACTTGAGATTTGCAGCTCATGTACATTAATTATGTTTAAAACAAAACAACCAAACTGTATCACGGCAAAGTTTACAGTGTAGAGCATTATGTTCATGTCTTTATTGTAAAGAAGAGTAGAAAAAGGCCAAATGTTCAGAGAAGTTGCAAGAGCGAGGTAAACTAGTCATGTTTGCATCCAAAAAAATTTAACACAAGCGCGCATCACGCAGGAAACTAAACCTTCTCCTCCTAGCTAGCAGACCAAAATAATCCTAGATTAAAAAACTCAATTTTACATAGGTTAGCGCCTTGACGGTGCATGTTGACATCCATTTCACTCATAATATCACTTGGAAAATTCACTAGTAATATACTGAAAGCAGGTACAGGCGTAGTGGGTTGCATGTTTACCATGGACGTGGATTCGATGTTGAGCTGCAGGTCCTGGGCCAGGGAGGCGGTGGCCGCCGGCGTGACGCTGACGCCTCCATGGATGGGACCTAGAGACTGCTGAGGAGGCCGAGAGGCTGCTGCAGGCTCATCCTCCCACCTTGAGGATGTACGGTAGTAGGGGTAGTAATCATCATCACCATGGTCATGGTCTCTTCCCGTGAGGCACCGGATGATGTTTCCCATGGAGACGATGGAGATGGATCCTTTCCCTTCGTTCCCCTGCCTTCCTTCTTCGATTCGAGCTCTCTCCTGTGGGGACTAGTCACTCTCTGCAAAGCACCTGCTTCCTGCACTTCACTTCTAAAGCTGCCAGAGGTGAAGAGGAAGCTGCCGGTTGGACCGGCCTTGCATGTATGAGCGGTAAGTGGTTGTTCTCTTTATGTAACGAAGTGGGTATTTGGCAAGAGTTGATACGAAATAAATACTTAAAAATAAAACCTTGAGCCAGGTTTCGAAGCAACCTGGCGATTCTCACTTTTGTTCTAGTAGGAGTCAAAGAAATATTTCTGAGCTTAGGAAGATTTAAGCTAGTAAGTGGTAACCAAATCAGATTTTGGGAGGACGTTTGGTTGGGAAATCACCAGGCTTTGAAATTCCATTACCCAAATTTGTTCAATATCGTAAGACAGAAGAATGCAACGATCGCTGATGTACTGGCTCAGACCCATTAAATGTTTCCTTCAAAAGAGCTTTAATGGGAAATAAGCTTACTGAGTGCTTAAATCTAGTGGCTAGCGTTATGCATATCAATTTAAATGTGGGTATGGATACATTTGTCTGGGCCCAGGGGCGGATTCAGGTGGGGCTGGGTGGGCTGCAGCCCCCCTGGACCACAAATACAAGGAGCAGGTCAGCCCAACTCGTCTTCAGCTCAGCCCAAAAGCTCCATCAAAACCCAACTCGAAGTCTCTTTCTGTCATTTAGCCCCCCTTGGGCCAATTCTAGATCCGCCCTCGCTGGGCCTAAACAAAAAATGGTTCTTTCACAGTAAGGTCAATGTACACCAAATTAATAATGGTATTAGGGTTACTCATAAGATTTAGCATATGAAGGTCCCTTTAAAGGTAAAAAATTATTTATGTGGTATCTAAAGAAGGGATTTATCTAATGCCCTGTTCGCTTGACTGATAAGCCATGGCTGAAAGTACTATTGACTGATTTATTGTGAGAGAGAAATATTGTTCGTTGGCTGAAAAAGTATGGCTTATAAACTAAGCGAACAGGGCATTAACAAAAGACAATCTAGCTAAAGGTAAAATTATTTATGTGGTACCTAAAGAAGGGATTCATCTTAACAAAAGAAAATCTAGCTAAGAGGAATTGGCAAGGTAGGAAAACTTGTGAATTTTGCTTCGAGTTGGAATCTATTTGTCATTTATTCTTTCAATGTCATTATGCTAAATTTCTTTGGCATGCCACTTTTATAATCTTGGGTATTCGACATCCAATTTTGAAGATTTATTCAATAATTGGTGAAAACAAGGTGGTCCGAAACAAAACTCACCATTATTAATAGGTGCTGCAGCCATTTATTGGTCAATATGGCTCACTAGGAATGATTCGATTTTTAATAAACGAATACCAAAATCATTTTTGCGCGTTTTATTTAAGGC
The DNA here is from genome assembly GCF_019320115.1 of Miscanthus floridulus. Classification (NCBI taxonomy): domain Eukaryota; kingdom Viridiplantae; phylum Streptophyta; class Magnoliopsida; order Poales; family Poaceae; genus Miscanthus; species Miscanthus floridulus. The sequence goes on from NC_089594.1 coordinate 20,731,714, forward strand.
AACATATTGACTTTCGGTTTTGGGCTCAGTTGCAGCACATGTACTGAGGACCAAATGGAGGCTATGACGCAGGCAGGTCGTCTACTAGAGTGGAGGGCGCTACACTTCTTCAACTCAGATGAATGGCCTTTTATTTTTGAGATCGATTCTTAAGCTTGGAACTTCTGGGTGTGCAAGTCATTTTTTTTTATTTTGTAATAATTAAGTGTGGACTGATGCCTCTTCTTCGAAGAGGGCTGAAGCCGGAACCTTAATTCCATTATTAAAAAAATGAGCGGTAAGTGGTGGACAAGAAAAAGAAACAAGAGTAGGAGGCCTTAAGACCTTCGTTCAGTGAGGGTGGCTATTGACTTGATGACCATTATTCCTTGAGTCGTCTCGTGTTCTTTACATTACATAGCCTTGCAATGACTATTTTTGGCAGTATAAATATTGCAATTTTTGAGTAGCATGGAGAGTTGGAAGCATCTCCATGTAGAATCCTACTCCATCCGTTCTAATTTACAGGTCGTTTTGGCTTTTCTAGACACAACTTTTATTACGTATCTAGACATATGGTATATCTAGGATTCTATGTGCATAGCAAAAACTATGTATCTAGGAAAACCAAAACAACCTATAATTTGGGACAGAGGGTGGTAGTTAGCTAGAGTTGTGATTGGAGCATAGGAGAGGCAGAGTATAAGCCATTAGATCGACACGTTAATATCACATTATCACACACACACAGTTCTTCTCCCACACTCTATCCTTTTCTGCTGAAATGAGGAGGTAGTGTTCTGTCTGTGTTCGTGCTCTTTTTTTCATCTGTATGTAATGGACTTCAGAATGAAAATGGCTAAATGCCGCTCAATTTTCCAGTTTACTCCATCCATTCAGATGTCAGATTTGTTTTTTTTTTTAAGTATCAGAACGGCATATTGAATAAGTTTTGTAGCTAAATTATTCTAAGAAAGTCATAGCAAAGAGCTGAAGAAGAATTTAGTGTTCATAGCATAGGTGGTAGGAGCAAGTGAATATATAGGACGAGCTGGGTAGAATAGAATGACGTGAGAAGGAAAAGGAAGAGTGGCTGGGGCCTGGGAGACGGTGCTGTCACACTCACACGTCGAGCTAGCGCTGGCTCCATGAGCAGGAAGAGGAATCCATCATCCATTCTTCTCCAACAGGTCGTCTGTGACGTAAGCTCTTACATGTGTATGCAATCCCACGTAGACAGTGACGTAGTCAGCCCAGCAGCGACACTACTGTGAGTGACGCACACCGACCTTGACTACAGCCACTTCAGGTTCAGGTTCAGGCCACTCGATCCCAACACACCAGTATAAATTCTGGGACGAACAAGCTCGTGTCACTGAACATTCTGAAGCAGGTAGAGAGAGCAGAAGGAGAACCATACCATCTCTATCGATCGCCATGGCTGCTGCTGCTGCTGCTGCTGCTGCGGTAGTGTCGCCGCGGGTGGTGGTGCCGCGCATGAAGCTGGGGTCGCAGGGGCTCGAGGTCTCGGCGCTGGGCCTGGGCTGCATGGGCATGTCCTTCGCGTACGGCCCGCCCAAGCCGGAGCCGGACATGGTGAGGCTCATCCACCACGCCATCGCCGCCGGCGTCACCTTCCTCGACACCTCCGACTTCTACGGCCCGCACACCAACGAGCTCCTCCTGGGCAAGGCGCTGCAGCTGAAGGACGCCGCCGGCGGTGGGGTTATCAGGGAGAAGGTGCAGCTGGCCACCAAGTTCGGCATCTTGTACGTCGACGGCAAGCAGGAGGTCCACGGCGACCCGGCGTACGTGCGGGCGGCGTGCGAGGGCAGCCACCGGCGGCTCGGCGTCGACTGCATCGATCTCTACTACCAACACCGCATCGACACCAGGGTACCCATTGAAGTCACGGTGTGTACTGTCCTCCTGCTCCAGTCTTTCTTTCGTTCGTTCTAACAAGAGAATACTAAACTTAGTTTTTGAATGCGTTGTTGCTAGATTTCTGAGCTCAAGAAGCTAGTTGAAGAAGGGAAGATAAAATACATAGGTTTATCGGAAGCCTCTGCTTCCACAATCAGAAGAGCTCACGCGGTTCATCCAATCACCGCCGTGCAGCTGGAGTGGTCAATATGGTCTAGAGATGTGGAAGAAGATATAATCCCTACTTGCAGGTATTTTATTTTATTTTATTCCGTGCTCATTTTACTAGCATAATACTTGAATTAATCACCAGTGAGATTGTGACATAGCTAGCACTAGTAGTAAGCTTGTTTTCCTGATTTATTTCTGACGTTATTACCCCTGATGATCATGTCATCAGAGAACTTGGAATCGGGATAGTGGCTTACAGTCCACTGGGGAGAGGATTCTTGTCTGGTGGGGCAAAGCTGATTGACTCGCTATCAGAACAGGATGCCCGGAAGGTGACGTCGTATTACTGCTACCTACATACTTTGCTCGTAAATTCTCCTTTTCAGGCTGATTCGAGCTGGAAATTTCCTTGTATTCCAAATTTCTGATTGCAAGCTAACTAACCATAATCTCCACACTAATTTATTCATCTTTTGATTTATAAATCGCATAGCACTTGGTAATTTTAATGGTAATTTTGACATATCTTTTGATTTGTACGATCACACAACATGTATGCTTATTTTTTATTAAGTTTTTCTATGTAAGAATAATGACCGAAGTAGGTAACTTAGAAACATATATAGCTACAACTGTAGTCATTGAATTTTTTTCTTCATAGTAGTATATCTTGCATTGGTAGCTTAGATGTATCTTGGGGAGACATTTCGGATTACTTTTAACAATTACAAGTGGAGTAATTTTAGTGGAATTTAAGGGTTATTTAGATTATCAATCATAATGGTAGGGTGGGTAATTTAGATGTAAATTTAGGTGTTTACTTTAGATTGTCTCGTAATGGAGATACAATGTGTGTGATTCAGACATAGATTTTTAAGGGTTAAATGGCAAATGGGGCAATTTTGTTTAGGAAACAAAGTAGATCTTATTGCTCTTATTATCGATAGTGATTAGAGTCTTATATAGTGATGGCCAAATGTTTCTGTTGGAGGATCCGTTGTAGGCCTCTAATTAGTAATAATAGTAATATGCATGGTTAGTTGCATCTTTTCATTGAGAATTTCATTGTTGTACAGATTTTCCCAAGATTTCAACCGGAGAATCTTGACAAGAATGCCCAAATATTTGAGCGAGTTAATTCAATGGCGACAAGAAAAGGATGTACGCCATCACAACTTGCATTAGCTTGGGTTTGCCATCAAGGCAACGATGTTTGCCCCATACCTGGCACAACAAAAGTCGAAAATTTCAACCAGAATATTGGAGCATTATCTGTGAAGCTCACACCAGAGGAAATGAACGAACTCGAGTCATATGCTGCTGCTAGTGATGTCCAGGGAGACCGATATCTTCAGATGGGCAACACCTGGAAGTATTCTGAGACTCCTCCACTGTCGTCCTAGAAATCTGAGTAGCTTTATGTCCAACTTTTAGTATCTTCGTATACAAGCACTTTCTGGTATCTTCAACAATGTCTGATGTAATGGTTCCATATACTTTGCTTGCAGAAGGCACTGCTTAAAGGTTAACATAGCAATCATGTCCTTTAGATCCGCTTGGTGTTGTTACCTACACCAGCATGCCTATGACTAGTACTCAACTTAGCAATAAATAAAGTTATGTAAGTAAGAGCAATATGTTGAATTGAAACTATAGGGTAATAGTATTGTATACATCACTCCTTGGTAGTGGTGTGCTCTTAAGAAATAATGTCTCTCTCCCAAATCCACATTTTTTTGTTCAAGTAAACACTTGGTAATGCAAATGGATGGTTTCTTCTCTATTCGTTTTATTTGCATAACATCCCAAAAATTGGGGCAGTTGTTAGCACCAAAAAAGGAAACATCATATTGCTCTATTCAGTTTTTTTTTCTTTTCGAACCATACTAGTTATTTCACACAAACTGTGGGTGTCTATGTGTAATTATGGAGAACTATCTAATTTATATGCATGGCAGTGAGCAAAAGAGCTTTAGGGGTGTCAGTGTTTTTGACCTATGACGATTAATCCAATAAATCACACACCATAGGTCAGATGGGTTACACACAACACACGAGTGTATACTGGTTTAGATACAGAGTACCCTACACCCAGTCTATGATGAAAGCTTTATTAAATTGCTTGTGTGCCGCGTGCATGAGTTTGTAGGGGCATTGGTGTTGTGTGTTCATGTTACCACGCTCTCTACCACTCTTTATATAGTTCAGGAGCGTAGGGTTACAAATCAGTTCCCATGATCGGATATAGATGTCGATGACAAGGAAATTTAGTCAGGTAAGATTATTCATTGTTTTTATCTACATCTTGCATGCCTTGTTCGCTAAGTAAAATGAGGCACCCCCAGGTCGTTTCCTCCATTGATCGGTTGACCCAGTCCACACCTACTGGGGGGGGGGGGGGGGTCAATTTAGGCATGATGAGGGTACTTGAGGCTCATGTAGTCGACAGGGGAGGCTCATGTACATAAAAAATCACTTTTGCTATTTTTCAAAATTTTTTAAATTTTCATGGCCATTACATTCTCAATCCATTGAGGACTAGCACAATCCAAAAGTTCAATCTAATCAAAAAGAGTGGGCAATTCACTTATATTTCAACACTCTGATATCTATGAAGACTCCAGTGTCAACTGAGTACCTTTGTCAACCGTTAGTGCTCTAGGGAACTGAAATGGCATATAACTTGTTGCGTGAACTACTTTTTTAATTGATGTTGAGGTGATAGTTAACAATGCTTTGGCATCAATCCATTTGATGAAATATTCTACCGCTACCACCACAGAGCGAAGGTTCCAGACCGCTGTTTGGAGGGGTCCAACACCATGCCCCATCATTTCAAGGGCATGCGTGACAAATCAACGTCGTATGATGCATACTCTAGGGCTTGAAGTTGCATCTGCTATCATGTGGCAATCTTCACATGTTTGAACAATTTGCAGACCCGTACCTCGTAAAGGTCTTTGCCAATGAATCATATACCTCTAGCTCTCTATTGCATATGCTTCGGTTACGTAAATGATTAAAGGAGGCAAGCATTTTCTTGAGACCTGCCTGACCAGTTATAGAGGTTCCTCCCAAAAATGCATGCCTCTATTAATCAGGGGACATGTCTCCTAAAATTCTTTTTGTAGTAATGTTCGTAACAGGGATAAGAACACAAGAGCTCCAATATTGAACGTACGATACTAATTCACAATACTTTATCTTCCACATACATGTACAATACACTCTTGCTTTCCGTTTTTGATACGCATTCATGTGTAGCAATTGTACAAAGTTGTAAACTCATGGTTCAGTTCCAATCAGTAGACTGGTATGTTCGCGTTTCGTTGGTCTCTTCTCCAGTCCCATGGCTTCTCAGGGTTCTCTGATGCAAAAAGTCCTCGACATGCAGCTCTTGCCTCTCTCTCCCACTGCAAAATATCATAGTGCTAGTAAAAAATTTCTAGGGTCAGCAAATTCGGAATTTTGCACACAAACTGCAATAGCTTATAGTTCATATCACACATGTGCCCTTAAAATTAAATGACAAATGACATAGCTCAAGGATGTTCACGTCGAAAAGAATACTCTAGGCTTTCTCAGAGTACAATTTGGGATGTTTCATAAATGCATTTCAGGTACAATGGAATTTCTTACCTGCGCAAACTCTGGGCGCTTATCGTAAGTCTTGAAAAGCCATACATGACCACTCTTTAGCATTTGCTCCTGAAAGACTCCAGAGTCCAGACACACATTGATCACATCATAATTGAAGCCGTAAAACCATAGGTTGTGTGAACATAGTTCATGTTTCACCTGGATGAACACATTATCACAATATATGTCACCCACATAACGCCCAAACTGGTCCTGTCCATACACATAAATTGTGACCCTTTTCACTCCAATTAGCTTCACTAATGCATTCCTCGATTCCTTCCCACTAGCCATTTTAAGCTCTGGTGCATCGATGCCCCTTCAAGTCATGAAGAACATGCACTTGAGAACAATATTCCTAGGTATTACTGAATGCACAAGTTCAATTTGAAGAAACGCTCACCTCATTCTGATTCTGTATTTCTTTGCAAGGATCTCTTCTCCTAAAATGGTTATTATCCTACTCATCAAAATTCTTAGTAAGTTTTGCTTTTGGTGATTCCATAAAAACAATTATATAAAAATTTGTTTTCCCATGAGATATGTTAATGATATTTTCCCGATTACTTAATAAACTCCTGCATTGCTAAAGCATCACAACATTTCCAAATTTTCAACTAATGAGATCTAGTTTATTATCCAAGTAACTGAGTATATCTAAACTTTAAATCATAAATATATTTCAAATAATATATGCATTTATGACATGTAAAGGATTGTGAAGGTTCAGCTTGAGTACTTATATCCTGCTTCGTTGAGGCTCCTAAGAAGAGCATCGGCCGTCTGGTAATCCCTATCAATGCGTGCTTGAGTCCTTTCAATCACCATCTCATGGACTTCTAGTGGCACATTCGCAGACTCCCTCGGGTCTGCTGTGTCAACATAGGCAGTAAATCCATCACCATCTCCAATGCACTTGTTGTGAACCTAATAGTAGTTGAGGTAACACATTGTTCAAAATGTGACATCGTTGGTTAAGGGTTTTGTTTGCAATGGTTTATCACATCTGACCGGCAAAGTGTTCAGCACAAACTGTATGCCCTCTGGTAGCGAGGATGGTTGGTAGTCCGAGGATGTTGATGCTGAAGAGAATGATGGGATCAGGAGGTTGTAAAATGCAAGAAAACCCTGAGAAGAAAACATTGTTTTTGGATAGGATGAGTTGAACATAACCATTAGTAATACTAATAGTGTAATGCAAATTGTAGTAAATTTCCTAGGGTTTCTAATCTTTGTCCAATGTTACTCCATTCTTTTATAAGGTATAGTTTTACTATGCAAAATCAATCTTTGGCTGTAATTTTCTTGTCATATTTTATTAGTAGTTATAAATAATAAATCATTAGCAAATGCTTGTAAATACGAATCCAATTGTACTGATTTTATGGTATATAACTCATATACTACTGGACTAATTATTGGTCAAAGGTTAACTCAAACAGTTAAACTACACCTTGTACCAATGAACTGAGGACTACTGATGCGCAGACAAACCCGCTTGCATCCCTACTACGCTAGTTTATAAAATAGGTTTGTTAGTTTACATGTTCAAGCGTTTTAAATATATATCATTGCTAATCTATACATTCGTCTTGTACGGTCCCTACAATTATTTTAAGTAAAAAGGCAGGAAAAATAAGGTTACCTCCAAATCAGCTCTCTGAATCCTGCTTAGAGCTGCTGCAACTAGTCGGGCGGCCTCGGCTGCTGTTTTTGGTGGGGGACTGCAGTTCTTATATGCCTCCAAAATATTCCGGTACCTAGCATTGTGTAAATTAGAAGATCAAAATAGTCATAAGTTTTTTTTGTCTAAAATACATTCAAGTTCTTCAATGTGTTTGTTGTGCTTATTTTACTTCTCCATGTCGAAGCATGGCTTGTTCTATGTTTGGATAAGTTTGTCCAACATTTCATTGAGGGCCCCTTTTTCTTTTGTACTACTCCTACAGTCCTACTGTCATATGCCTTTAGTCCTTGACTCTATTGAACCAGGGGAGGAATTAAAGCAACATTGACATCATTAGGTACACCAAATGTACTGATTATTAAAAAAAAATCAAGTGTATAAGCTTTTTGAAAGTGCTCCCTACCATTTAACCTGGGCTTTCTTGGATGATGTAACATTATTTCTGAGCGCTTCAGGTACCTGAAAGTGTAATGAATAAACTTATTTATTGTATCTCATCACTGGAAAACATGTCGCGGGATTTTGGGAAAAGAATGCTGTGAAATTGACATGATAAATCATCACAATCTTATTAATATCTGCAAGTGTTTTCAGAAAATATGCTGGTAGTTGTAATGTCGCTTTACTGCTGCAGTTCAGCATTGTTAATGTACATGTCCATCCAAGTGCTAAAAGAATCAGAGATCAAATGGGTCAAGTTAAAACAAAATTGGAGGTATGTAAGTTGATTAGCAGCTTGTTCCTGCCAAAAAAAATCCCCCCACATCATGCTAATGAAGCTGAACACAGTACAAGTGAAAATAAATAAATCCTGAACTAGTGAACTCAGTAAAACAGATTTGTTCAGGATAGGCTTTATATATAGAGCACAAGCAAATTTGATCAAGGCATGATAATTTAATTGCTTATAGTACAGAGCTTTATCTCCATATATTCCATTATTTGTCGCAATATATAACACATGCTCAACTTGTCAGAAGATGACCATGCTGTGCATGCTGATAGACATTGCATTGCTATACTCACTCTCACGGATATATGGGTAGTTAATTAACCTCGGATCCTCAGAAGCAGAACTTTTAATGAATAAATGTGAATTTTGCTTGTGCAACTATTCATATGTTGTCAGCCGTAAGGGACTTTCTACCCCCAAAAAAAATGGTTGTGAAGAACTTACAGTAACTGAATAAATGGCGAAAATGAAATTAATCAAGCAGACACAAGGGAATCAGGGACAGAAGGGAGAGGACAACAGTGCATATGTTACCATGGATGTGGATTCGAAGTTGAAGAGGTCCTGAACCAGGGAGGCGACGCCGCCATGGGGACCTAGCTGGTGATGGTCAGGCTGGAAACGAGGCGGAGAGCCCCAGCCGCTATGTAGTATGATGCCGGGCTCGGAGGTTGGATGATAGTGGGGACGATAGTGATCGTCACCATGGTTGTCTCCCCCCGTGAAGCACCTGAGGATGTTCCCCATGGATCCCTGCCTTCTTCAAGCTCTCTCTCCTCTTCGTGGTCACTCTCTGCAAAGCTGCTGCTGCTGCTTCATGAGGCGAGTGAAGATGAAGAGGAAGTTGGTGGTGGCCGGTGGGACCGGCATAGTACAAGTGGATAAGAAAAAGAAGCAAGACAAGGCCGTAGACCATCATCCAGGGGAGTGACCGGATTGACTTGAGACGACCATTCAGTCTTGTGTGCTTTTTTCAGGAAACACTCTGTCATTAACTCATTATGTTGTATACTTGTATCTACGTGATGACGAGATACTAGATTCAAAGGCGCCACAAAACTTTGCTTCAACAGTAATAGATGCTACAAATTCACTAAGGATTTCTCACTAAAATAATGTTCTCTTATGTGCCTTCAAAAGAATAGATAGATAGTGTTTACATTATCAGACACCATTTCCTCAAGCCCAAAAAACAATTTGGAATGCCCTAAATAAGCAAAAATGCTATATGTGGTATATGCAACTGCAATAGTCACCGCAAGGTGGGCCCATGATGCCACTGTTCATCTTCATCGTGTTTGATCGTAGGATTTATAAATGGGTCATGGACGACCGTGGTAGGTATTAGTGAGACATTTGGTTGTGCCAACACCGATTTTGTGGAGGCCGACTTGGATCGATGATGGCGCCAGGATGGATGCAGGAGAGGCCGAGAGCAGTTACAACAGGGCATCAAATAGGCCGCTAAACCAAAATTTGAGAGTTTATATAAAAACACAGCTCCAACATGGTTCCTACTAGTGTGCACGCGCAGGGAATTGTGTCCCGCGTCTCTGCATACAAACCGTGCTACTTCCTCTGCCATCCCCAACGTGGCTCCCTTCTCTAGAGACCTCCCTCTAAAAGGTTCTTGTTTGGTTTTGTTAATTGAGTGACAACCTAAGTGGTCTGGGGCCCTGGGGCGGACTGTCCGTCGGCTAATTTCTGAGGTACAGAGATTCTGGACAGGTTCTAGACATGTTCTCAGATTTAAACGGTTGACTGTCCGCCTATAATTCTCGGACTGTCTGCCGTAACCGTTTGAACTCCAATGGCTAGTTTCAGGTGAATGGCGGACTGTCCAGGCCCTAAGGGGTGGATTGTCTGGGGTGACCGTTGCGGCACCTAACAGCTAGTTTCAGCATAAGGGCGGACTGTCCGGGACTATAAGGACGGACTGTCCGCAATTCACTTTTCAGCACGCTCCCAAACGGCTAGTTTGAGGCCTCTCTATGAATAGAAGAGGTGGTCGGCCATTTGGGGTGCTTGGCACCTTGGGGACTTAGTGTCCTTGTGTGAGAGTGCTTGAGAGCCCTCCAACTCACTTGTGATTAGTGCTAATCATATCCGCTAAGTGAGAGAGCGATTCTAGTGCTGTGCATGAGAGATTGCAAATGTGGGCACTAGGTGATCAAGTTGCAAGCCGGTGATGCTTGTTACTCTTGGAGGTTGCCATCTCATAGATGGCTTGGTAGTGGTCTCCGTTGAAGCATACAAAGAAGATTGTGTGGTGCTCCGGAGAAGTGCTTGTGAGGGGTATTGTGCTCGCCCCGCAGGGATCACGAAGAGCAACTCTAGTTGAGCGAGACGCGAAGGGCGACGAGTGGTTCGGCCATGTCAAGTGCTAGAGCTTATGGTAAGCACTCCACGTGGGAGAGTGTGACTTGTGGGTCACCACTAGGAAGAGGACCAGTGGCAACCTTGGAGCTTGTCTCAACGGAGACTAGCGTGTTGGCAAACACTTGAACCTCGGGACCGTTGGTTTGTGATCCCCATACACAAGCTTGTATTTATATATTCATACATTGTGCTTGTTGTGTAATTGCTCTTGTATTTAGTTAGCTTGTGTAGCTTACTAATTACCTTCTTGCTTGAGTAGCATAAAAGTAGCTCCCTTGTGCAACTAGCTTGCTTTTGTAGTAAATTAATTGTATTGCTTAGTTTGTGTAGCTAAGTAAATTGAGCTCTCTAATTTGACTTGTGTAGCCTTGTTATTGAGCATTGCTAGTAAGCTTAGGTGGCTTTGTGCTTTTGCTTACTAGTATGTGTAGGTGCTCTCCGGTTGCTTGAGTACTAGTTGCATAGGTCTGTATGACTTTGCTACTAGAATTGCTTAGGTGAGCTCTAACTAGCCCAGCACCTTTGTTGTCTAATTAGGATCTTTATAAGGTGCTTGTGAACTTAGATAGAGGGTGTAGTCTTGGCTAGACCGATAGTTTTAATTTTGCATTTGTTTTGGTTAGCCGTGCGATTAATTTTAGAAAGGACTATTCACCCCTCCTCTAATCCACTATCTCGACCCTACACGTGGTATCAGAGCTAGGTCTCTCATTTGTGATCTTCACTGACCCGAGAGGATGGCAAACTTTGGGCTAAATGTTGTTTGTGACACATATTTTTTTATGGCACACACTATGCATGGTGGAAACGTCATATGCTTGATCATTTCTGTGATTTGGATCCCAAGGCATGGAGGATCATTGTTGTTGGTTTTTCTCGTGATGCTTTGGATAAGGACAACCTAACCCAAGCACAAGAGGATTGCTTACAACTTGATACACGTGCTCTTTATTATCTAACGTGTGCTTTACATGATGATGTTTTTAGACGTGTGTGGGATTTAGAGAGTGCTCATAATATGTAGATGGCACTCCAAGCTTTCTACAGTGACTCCTCCACTTGGGATGATGGTAAATTCAAGAAGGAGGATGATCCAAAGGAGAGTGCGCATGAGTGTGTTGAGCATGACCACAATTCGGTGATTGTGTGAAAGATTGCTCCACCTCATGGTCAAGTGATGATGATGATGATCGTTCTACCATAAGTTCACTTGACAAGATGAAGGATGATGACTCAAGTGATGCAAATGATGCTTCTACTCCATGCACACTTGATGATGATGATGGTTTGTGCTCGGGATATGAGAGTGACGCTTCTACAAGGTGACGCAAAGGTATTTAATGCTAATGTGGTTGATTATGTTGATTCATATGATGAGCTTGTTAGTAGACTTGCTAGCATGACCATGTCTTTAGAAAATGAGAAAGCGAAAACATTGAAATTAGAAAAACAAAACTCATTTATAAAGAATTCATGTGAAGAACATAAACACTTACTTGATGTTCTTAAATCTTCACATGATGAGCTAAAATTGACTCATGAGAAGCTTCTTGTGTCTCATGAAGAATTATGAGAACAACATGCTTCTCTCATTAAAGCATTCTCAAAGAAACTTAAAAAGAATGAGAGCTCATCACATGAGTCAAGTGATCAATTGCAACATGTGACTAACTCTTGTGATGTAGGAAAGAAGCATGTATCCACCTCTTGTGATGATTTATTAGATATGCCATGTTTTCACATATAGATGCTTGTTCTATTTCTATGTCTTGTGAGACTAATCTTTTAAAGGAGAACAATGAGCTCAAAAGAGAAGTGAAGAAATTGAGCAACAAACTAGAGATGTGCTACAACTCAAAAGTCACATTTGAGCATATGTTGAAGACTCAAAGAAACTTCAATGACATGAGTGGCATTGGCTTCAACAAGAGCAAGATCAAAGGCAAGAGATGGGGCAAGAGAAGATATGAAAGAGAGATGAAGAATCAAGAACAAGAAAAGCTCTCTCATTTCATGTGCTTCAAATGCCATGAAGTGGGACATCTTGCAAATGGTTTTCCAAATGAAGAAAAGCTCAAGTTGAAGAAAGAAGAAGAGAGGCTAAAGCATGTCAAATGCTTCAAGTGCCGCACATGGGGTCATCTCACCTCTATGTGCCCAACCAAGCATTTGGTGAAGCAACAAGAAGAGCCTCAACTAAAGCCACAAGTTGAGCAAGAAACACCCCAAGAGCAAATCAAGATCAACCATGAAGTTGGTGGTGACTTGATGATGAAGAAGAAGAAAACAAGAAGGGATAGAAGAGAAAGGTATCCAATGCTAAATCAAGATGCAAAGATGATGAGCAAGACTCAAGATGAGAAGAAGGTGCATGCTCACATCAAGTGCTTTAAGTGTGAAGATATGGGACACTTTGCCACGAAGTGTCCTACCAAGCTTTAGAAGAAGGCTCAAGCAACTCATGAGAGGCAAGGCAATGAGAAGCAATACAAGAGCAAGGAAGAGAAGGCTCTAACCAAGAGAAATTGCTACTCATGTTGAGAAAGGGGACACATGGCTAATTCATATCCCCTAGGTAACACTCCTAAGCCCATCTTAATTAATGATGATTCTATGCTTAGAAATGATGGAAATGGTACCTCATTAGTTGCAATTGCAAAACATCCTGCTACTCATACTAAGGCAATGTCTAAGTATGTTGCTTCTAACTTGAGAGGACCCAAACTTATTTGGGTACCATCAAAAAGTGGATGAATGTGTGTAGGTACCATCAGTATTGGAGACTTGGTTCAAGTGATATTCATATTGTTGACCATATAGTTGAGCCAAGTATTGCAAAGTGATGATCGTTATTCCAATGCCATGACAAGTTAGTGAAGTCCAAGTACTACAACATACAAGTGTTATAATTCAAGTTGTGGTGGTTGATTGAAATTATTTGGTGGCTTTCAAATATTTGAGTTAAAGCTTGCTATGAATGATCATGAGCTATAAAGGTATATCTTTAGTTGATCTACTTCATTTGGGTGCATATGAGTTGATTGAATTGGATATATATGTTTATGTTGCTTGCTATGAGATTATTGAATAGAATAATTAATTAATAATCAAGTTTGGATTGATTTGAGTTGGACAAATTCATAATATGACTTTTAGTAAGTGCATTAAATGGATTTATGTCTTGTGAAAGTATTCAAACAAGTTAGTTTTAAGTTTGATTCACATTTAATGAAGAATAGCTCAAGCATTGAAATCTGTCCATTAAAATTTGAGCTAGCTGAGATCAAGTCTGAATTCAAGTGATCAAATCAATTTTTTTTGGCTTGTAATTTGGTATGCATGATGTACACTTATGGTATGAGTTTCTGTACAAATTTCATAACTATTGGATAAGAGATGCTATAGTTTTTGAGTGGATCTTGTCAGCTATAGTGCAGCAGTTTTCAGCATGTAGCAGTGTTGAATGATGTGAAATATGGTAGCAATCTAGAAGTCAAATGAAGCTCAATTTTTTGTAGCAGCTAGATGACTTAGTTAAGCACATCTCCACCAAATCTCATGGTATTTAGATCTGTACATTGGGAGTTATGGATAATTCTTTGAAGAATACAGAATCTACCAGAAAAGTGACATTTATTGGATTGATCAAGAGTCACTTTGATTAAAAGGTCCTCAAGTTAGAAACATGTTTATAAGTGTTTGAGGTACCTAAGTTTTGTTTTGGATTGATCTAGAAGCACGACAAGCAAAGAGTACAAGGCCATTTAATTGAGGAGTGTACTTGACACATATTTAGTACTCAAATTGGAAGATCAAGATCAAACTCAAGATGAAGATAAAGTTTTTTAGTGACAATTGAAGATCATTAGGTAGAAACAAAAGGACTTAAAGAAGGATTCAAGGTTACTCATCAAATTAAGTCCTTCACTTGGATCAATCAATCAAGATATTTCAAGTGAGTGTTAAGAATGATTCTTTGAGAGAGATCACTTCTCCCTATGTGTAGGGACTTGCTGCCTTTTGTAGGTAAACCGAGTGTGGTGCTTGGAAGGCTAAAATGGAAGTGGTAGTCTAAGGGACATTTGAGATGCTTGTTGAAGCAACCAAAAGGGTTGATCTAGATAGCAAGGAACACCAAAAAAGAGAGCTAGTCATGAAAATTCAAGTGTTATTCTCACATATAGTGCTCTCATGCAAGCAATGGAGAAATGAAGAAGCAAGCCAACCACAACAAGAGTTAGTGCACTTGATCATTAGTGGTTCACATTTCATATGGATGAAAAATGGAATTCAAATATTGATGATTGGTCTTTACCAAGCTATAAATTGGACTTTACATTGCTATTGGAGAAACGAATTGGAATCTATATGACTATCCTCTTCTTCAACATAGCAAAGGTATTATTGTAATGTGCATGATCATTTTATCCCTTACTAGCATGCGGATAGTGCATATAGTACATGCTTATTAGGATCATGCATAACAAATGAAATTTTAAAATTCATAGCCTACCACTATTGCTTGAATGATTAGTTGAATCGAGTGGTAGTGTATGAGTTTGTTCATGAGCTAGTGAACCCAAGTACTTGATTTATTTTGGATTGCCAACAAGTGACAAGTACAACCTTGATAAGATAACCGCTTAATGTGTGTGAAGAAGCTTAGGGAGGGTTCAAACCGGACTTGGAAACTTAGGCAAATCAATCTAGTTCAAGTCAACATAGAAGCTCATGAAGATGACAAGTGTTCAAGAAATGGTTATAATTGACAAATCTTACAAGTGGTTCCATGATTGTTCCTACATGTGGTATATCTAGATTATTACATAAGTTACAAGTGAGATTCATACAAGTGGTATCTAGCACGTCAAATGGTGGTTCCACAAGTGATCCTCAACTTTAAGCGATCATCAAGTGAAGCAAATTCCCTCACATACAGGAACTCAAGATTATCAAGTGGATGACCCATGTTATGACATAAGGGGAGGTGCCCCACCAATTAGTATCAAGGTCAAATATTCTGCATGAGGTATCTCAAGGGCTACAAGTGGTATCATTCCAACATATGTGGTAGTGTCCATAAAAATGCAAGATTCAAGTATCAACCATCTTTCCCTAGAGCAACCCTTTGTATCAAGAGATGCACACCTTTTATGGAAATTGATGACAAAGGAGGAGGGATTAGTACAAAGATATCACGGGAAGTTGGATTTGGACATGGATATGGATAAATAAGGAGCAACATTGAGGAATGAAGAAGGATCAAAATTCTTGGACAAGAGAAGCACACAAGTAGGGGGAGCAAGCTCATGAACTTTGATTGATTGCATTTGATATGTGCATATTCATGTGCTTGCTTGCATTGCATAAGTCTTTAAGTTTGATATGCATGCTTGTGTGTTGTATGCTAGTTATAGAACTCACTATTCGCCTAAACGGTCGTTTAGCCCATTTAAACACCGTGTAAACACTACATGGTGGTGTGCCGTTTCCGTTTAATCACCCATTTATCCCGTTTAATTGGCCGTTTAGCCCGTTTAATGGGACGTTTTGCCCGAATAATGGCTAAAC
Source organism: Miscanthus floridulus (assembly GCF_019320115.1). NCBI lineage: Eukaryota > Viridiplantae > Streptophyta > Magnoliopsida > Poales > Poaceae > Miscanthus > Miscanthus floridulus. The sequence goes on from NC_089594.1 coordinate 20,747,796, forward strand.
GACAGGTGACCGACTGTTTACCGTTTAGCGTTTAGGAAAACACTGATAGAACTTGAATGATGAAATGATAAATAGTATGCATAGGATGGTAGCTAGACTTGTGTTTTTACAAGTTGTACTAGAACCTTGTTTATAATGTTGATCTCACGGGGTTTCTAGTGTTTATGTTGTTTAGCTACTCATGGTGCTAAAGATGGTGTCAAAATGTGCACTCCGATTAGTATCACGCTTCAAAGGTTATTCTATATACCTTAGCATCATTTGGTAGTAATTACTCTCCCACAATTCCAATCTATGTATATGTGCAAGCTTCAAACCAAACACTCTAGCACATATATAGGGGGAGCTAATACTATCAATTCAGGTTTGTGGTACTTGTCCAAAATCATTTACACATGGTAAAATTGCTTGGGCAAGCAACATGAATTCATTTGAGCTTAATTTCTATATCTTTGTAGAGTTGTCATCAATTACCAAAAAGGGGGAGATTGAAAGGTCCTTGTTTGGTTTTGGTAATTGAGTGACAACCTAGGTGGATTGATTATGTTTAATGTGAGATACAAAGGTGATTAGTCCACATGTATACTTGTGTGAGCAACTCATGCCATAGAGGTGAAATGGCTTGGATTTGTTGCAAGGCTCACACATGTGATGAAGGAGCTCATTGCATATGAGACATGACATGGAGTCATGTGACTAAGGTGGAGAAGATCAAGATAAGGCTTGGCTTGATGGGTCGGTTGCAAGACTGAAGGGCAAGCCAAGGACTTGGCACCGATGGACCAAGGCAACGATGAAGAGCAAGTGAGGTCAAGATCGATGAACCAATACGGTCACATGATGATATGAAGTGGATCATATCATTTGTGATATGGTTGGTGCATGTGTTGCATCAACATCAAAGGAGATGGAATGGAATGCGCAAGGCAAAGGTATATTTCTAGGGCATTTCATTTCACTGGTCATAGATGTGTAGAGAAGTTTATTACTAGGTTTAGGATAGATGGCCGTACTATCAAGAGGGGCAAACTTGTTTGCATATCGGTCGTCTAGTGCCACTCGAGTGATCTAACTTTGCATCGTTGCTAGGATCGAGTGGCGTGGTGATTTGAGTGCTAATCCTTTGGAAAAAAATATTTGTGAAAAGCTAACACACGTGCACAAGGTGGTGTATCACTTGGTGGTGTTGGCACATTTGCAAAGGAGAAGAAGTTGGAAGAGAGGAGGAGTTTGCAGGAAGCTTGGGTTGCTTTCTGAATAATGGCAGACTGTTTGCCCTCTGGTGGTGGATTGTCCGCAGTCCTCGAACATTGACAATTTAGGGGACATCGGACGCGACGCTTGCACTGTTCATAGGCTAACAGGTGAATGGCGGATTGTCCGGGCCCTAGGGCGGACTGTCCGTAAACTAATTTCCAAGGAATAGAGGTTTTGGACAGGTTCTGGACATGTTCTCGGGTTTGAACGGCGGATTGTCCGCCTATAATTCCCGGACTGTCCGGCGTAACCGTTTGAACTCCAACAGCTAGTTTTAGGTGAACAGCGGACTGTCCGGGCCCTAAGGGGTGGACTGTCTAGGGTGACCATTGCCGCTCCTAACGGCTAGTTTCAGCATAAGGATGGACTGTCCGGGCCTATAATGGCGGACTGTCCGCAGTTCACTTTTCAGCACGCGCCCAAATAGCTAGTTTGAGGCATCCCTCTATAAATAAAGATGGTGGCCAGCCATCTGGGGTGCTTGGCACCTTGGGGACTTAGTGTCCTTGTGTGAGAGTGCTTGGGAGCCCTCAAACTCACTTGTGATTAGTGCTAATCATATCCGCTAAGTGAGAGAGCGATTCTATTGCGGTGCATGAGAGATTGCAAGTGTTGGCGCTAGGTGATCGAGTTGCAAGCCGGTGGTGCTTGTTACTCTTAGAGGTTGCCACCTCCTAGATGGCTTGTTGGTGGTCACCGTTGAAGCACGCAAAGAAGATTGTGCAGTGCTCTAGAGAAGGATTTGGGAGGGGTATTGTGCTCACCCCACAAGAGCCACGAAGAGCAACTTTAGTAGAGCAAGACACAAAAAGCGACAAGTGGTCCGGCCGGGTCAAGTGCTAGAGCTTGTGGTAAGCACTCCATGTGGGAGAGTGTGACTTGTGGGTCACCACTAGCAAGAGGACCGGTAGCAACCTTGAAGCTTGTCTCAACGGGGACAAGCTTGGTGGCAACCAAGTGAACCTCGGGGTAAAAAATCACCGTGTCATCATCTTGTTGTTGGTTTGCAATCCCCATACACAAGCTTGTATTTACATATTCATACATTGTGCTTGTTGTGTAGTTGCTCTTGTATTTAGTTAGATTGTGTAGCTTGCTAATTACCTTCTTGCTTGAGTAGCATAAAAGTAGCTCCCTTGTGCAACTAGCTTACTTTTGTAGTAAATTAGTTGCCTTGCTTAGTTTGTGTTGCTAAGTAAATTGGGCTCTCTAATTTATCTTGTGTAGCCTTGTTATTGGGCATTACTAGTGAGCTTAGGTGGCTTTGTGCTTTTGCTTACTAGTATGTGTAGGAGCTCTCCGGTTGCTTGAGTACTAGTTGCATAGGTTTGTGTGACCTTGCTACTAGAATTGTTTAGGTGAGCTCTATTTAGTCCAGCACCTTTGTTGTCTAATTAAGATCTTTATAAGGTGCTTGTGAACTTAGATAGAGGGGTGTAGTCTTGGTTAGAACGATAGTTTTAATTCCGCATTTGTTTCGGTTAGCCGGCGCGATTAATGTTAGAAAGGATTATTCACCCCCTCTAGTCTGCCATCTCGACCCTACACCCTCCCCCCTCCTCACGGCAACCTCTGGTGAGGCTTCCTTGACAAGGCCCCTTGGGTCAGCAGTGGCTCCTCGCTCCAACCCCTCTTCCCTCTACGAACCCATCCCTGGCGAACCCCTTCCCCATGAGACCCTCCACCCAGTCGGGCCCAGCGATGTCTCTCTACATCAACGACGCAGATGCAGCGACGGTAGAGAAACATCGTGAGGATCTCGTTCCCCACACTAGCACAGCTCCCCTTCCCATTCCTTCTCCGGTGACCGGCCATAGCTCAGATGATTAGGTGACTGTGAATATGAGTGTTGGAAGAGAATGATGAGCGGATCTTGTGTGTCAGTGTTTACCGGAATAGATTTGAGGGCTCCTATGCATATGGGTGTTGGAAGAGAATGACGAGTGGGTCTCGTGTGTCAGTGTTTATCGGAATAGATTTGAGAGCTCCTACGCATATGGGTGTTGGAAGAGAATGATGAGTGGATCTCGTGTGTCGGTGTTTACCCGAATAGATTTGAGGGCTGCTATGCATATGGGTGTTGGAAGAGAATGACGTGTGGATCTCATGTATCAGTGTTTATCGGAATAAATTTGAGGGCTGCTATGCTAGAGTAGATGAAAAATAATTAGACCAATCAAAAATGGGAGGAGCCCTCAAATAAAAAAATAGAGGCCGTGATTTGAGGGCTTTTACTAGAGTTGCTCTTAATGCCAATAGCGCGTTGCATCGACTTGAGATTCCATAGCCTTATAATAGAAACACATCTAAGAGCACAAATTTGTGTTTTTGAATCTGTGTATAAAAGTTAAGTATATGATTAAAGGTATACAAGGAACTGACCACAACGATCATAAATGAATTTATACTTGTGATCATATAAAGTACCCTACTAAGATTAGATTAATTTTACATAATTATTTTATCCAACCTGCAGATGTTCAAATTAGTTGCATTCTACTTTCTCCATCCCAAATTATAAGACGTTTGATTTTTTTGACACAAAGTTTGACCATTCGTCTTATTCAAAAATTTATACAAAATATCACTTCTTTTGTCATGGCTTGCTTTATTAATAAAAGTTTTTCAAGAGTGACTTAAATTTAACTATATTTGTACAAAATTTTTTAATAAAATAAGTGGTCAAATTTGAGGTAAAAAAAGTCAAATGTCTTATCATTTGGGACGGAGGAAGTACACTTTTGTAATTTGGGACGGAGGAAGTACACTTTTGTAGGTAGACGTCTTAAACGTGTTTGGTACCGAGGCAACATGGCGTGAATCTCAAGTGGAAAGAAAGATTAGACGTAGCACACAGTCAATCAAGCAAGCCACACTGAGAGTGACAAACAAAACAAAGAAGTGTGCAACTTGTTGGCGCCAAGCAGAGTTGTTCGACGAGTGCCGCGCGCTAACGTGTTCATCATTGTGCTTTGTTTTGCCTTAAAAACATCATCAGGGAAAAAAATCCCTCCTAGCTGACCAACTGATTACAAGAGAGAGCTTGACAAAATTAAATTAACACCGGCCGACAAGGGAAAATAATCAGCCATGGATGGATCCTTCTAATCATTGACGGAGGTTCCGGCGGCGACGGTTTTCTTGGGCTGCTGCTGCTGGATGACGAGGATGGAGACCTTGGACGCGAACTCCGCGGAGGCGAGCATGTCCCCCAGCACACCCAGCTCCGGGAACTCGCTCCGCTCCGACAGCCGCTGGTGAGCGCCGTCGACCCCTCCGGGTCACCTTCGCCCTCCCCGCCACGCCGCCCCACGATGAGCAGGTCGAACTTCTCACTCATGGCGCGCACCACCGATGCGGTGCCCTCCACGTCCTCCACCGTCTTCTCCACGTACACCACCCGCTCGTTGTCCCTGTGCCTAGCCTAGAACTCCTGCAGCAGCTCCTCGTCCCGCGCCTCGTCTTGCCCGCCCATCCCAACCCAGTTCCGGAGCTTGAACCGCACCACCGTCAGCGACATGGTCCCGGCCTCCAGCATCCGCGCCGCGTACGCCAGCGCCTCACGGTCATCGGCGCCGCCCGCTGGAGCAGGCTGTTGGCGGCGGTGGCGCACGCCGACCCGGACGCGAGGCCATGGTCCACGAGGATGGCAACGGAGCAGGGCGCGTACTGCAGCACGCTGCGGTTGATGGAGCGGGTGGCGTTGTTCGCCATGCTCCGCGCGCCGTCGGAGGACTTGTGGAAGGGGAGCAGGATGAGGTTGGCCTTCCAGCTGTGCGCCAGTGAGCACACGTCGTGGTGCATCGAGCTGAAGGGCGCATGCGCCACGTACGGGCTCACCATCACCGCCCCCGGGGCCACCTGCTGCTCGAAGTACCGGAACGCGTTGACGATGCGGTCCGACGGCGTCGGGTTGCCGCCGCTGTTGGACGACCTCGTGCACTTCCGGTGGGGCTTCAGCACGGACGCGGCGCGGCCGATGAGCTCCATGAGGTGGAGCACGATGAGCGACATGGGCGAGTCACGGGAGGAACCCAACGCCTCTAGCAAGTCGATCAGCGGCGCCGTGTGGTCCTCGCTGTAGAGGCAGGTGAGCACACAGAGGTCGGCGCTCAGCCGCGCGTGCTCCAGCGACCGCCACTTCGCCCGCGCGAACTGCCCCGACGGGTCGTACAGCAGCTTGATCAGCGGCGTGGACACAGCGGTGATGAGCACCATGGACATGGTGAGCGTCAAGTAGTGCTCCGTCGTGGCCTTCATGGTCGCCCCAGTTGTTGATGGCGGCCACCTCCACGATGCCCCGGATGTTGAGCATGAGCGCCAGCACGATGGCGTCCCGAAACGGCATGGTGAAGAAGAGCCCAGTGGCGACGCAGCCGACGAGCTTGCCAGAGATGCAGAGCACCACGAACAGCTCCAGCGCGCACCACTTCTCCGACCCCTCGGACTTGGTGAACTCGGTGAGGTCGGTGCAGTAGCCGGAGAGCGCCATGTAGACGGGCAGGAAGAGCGTGATGAAGGAGTCGAGGCGCTCCGTCATGGTGGCGCCAATGGGCATGCCGCCGGGGAGCGCCTGCCCCAGCATCATGGGCCCGATCATGTACTTGAACTCGATGGCGTCCGTTGTTGAGTGTAATCCTACATACACCGAGTCTGACAGATGGAGCAGCTCAAGGAAGCGTGGAGGTTTACTCAATGTGACTGTCAAGGTGGGAACTGGGTAAGTTTGAATCAGCCGAAGACAGTGGTGTGGTGACCGCGCCCACGTTCTCCTATGTCGAGTTGCAGTTATCATTTAAGTGTGTTTATCCTATGTTTAGGCGGTTGATTTGCTAAGATTAGTGCGTGAGTTTACTACTGGTATAAGTAGCTTGTCCAAGCACCCGTGTTAACTGCTTGGCTCATTTGTAATCGTTATGTGCTGTTCACAAACATCTGAGTAAAAGAGCTCTGTCAGCCGATAGTTCTCCTATGTTCTTCAGTGTTCAGTGCATGTTCTACATCTGATCCATAATCCGGTTAGGATTAGCCACTGTATGAGCGTGTGATCTTTGATCCTATATCCTACATTTGGTATCAGAGCCATAGATCATACGATTGAGTCCACAAATACCACAAAGTTGAGTCCATGTCATCCTCGGGAGGAGACGGTTCGTGGGTAGTCAGCAGCGGCGGCCATCATCAGGTCTTCCCATCGCTGATGGCGATGAACTACACTAGTTGGTGTATCTAGACGCAGGCGATCATGGAGGATCAAGGGTGGTGGGAGGTTGTGGAGCTGTCGGAGGGCACTTCGGCGGAGAAGCAGTCGGAGACGGTTGCAGGCAAGGATAGGAAGCTTCGATCTCACTTGCTTCAGTGTTTGCCTGATGATTTGCTGATGCAAGTTGCCACGAAGAAGAGTGGAAAAGAAGTTTGGGGCTCTTTGAAGGCAAGGTTCGTGGGAGCAGTTCGAGTGTGGGATGCACGGTTGCAAACCTTGAAGAGTGAGTTCGATGGGTTGAAGATGAAGGAAGAGGAGTCGCTTCATCAGTACACTAGAAAATTGACAGCTATGTCAGTCAAGTACAGTAATCTTGGAGGGACTCTAGATGATGCAGCGCTTGTGAAAAAATTGTTCGACACCGTGCCTGATCGTTACATCAACGTCATTGCCGGGATCGAGCAATTTTATGATTTGTCCAAACTTGCCTTTGATGAAGCTGTCGGGAGACTGAAGGCATTTGAAGAACGGACGAAGCGGGGAGTAGGATCCGTGAGCAACAATAGCAGCGGTCAGTTGCTGTTGACCTAGGCTGAGTGGGAGTCAAGATACAAGAAGTTTGGGGGAGGTGAATCCTCAAAGAGAGGAAGTGGTGGCGGTCGGGGTTGAGGTCGTGGCCGTGGTAGAGGTCGGGGTGGCCGTGGTGACTCATCTAGGAGAGATGGAGCTAGAGGCACCAGAGACAAAAGCCACATAAAGTGTTTCAAGTGCCACAAGTATGGACACTATGCCAACAGGTGTCCTGAAGCAAGGAAGGAGGTGGCACATCATGCTCATGCAGATGAAGGAAAGGAGCCTCAAGCTCTCATGCTAGCAGAGACTGAAAGTGTTTTCTCAGAAAGCAAGGGGGAGAAAGTGTATCTGTAGGAGGGAGGGGTGATGCCAGAATTGCATCTGACTGGTGGAGGTGATTCATCAGGAGACATGTGGTATCTTGATAATGGAGCAAGTAACCACATGACTGGAGATTTGGGTAAATTCAGTTCACTTGATGAAGGAGTCACTAGCAAAGTGAGGTTTGGTGATGGATCAACTGTCGAGATCAAGGGTAGAGGGACAATATTGTTTCAGTGTAAAACTGGTGACCAATGGGCTCTTACTGAGGTATTTTTCATACCAAAGCTGAGAAGTAATTTAATTAGCCTAGGTCAGTTAACTGAAATTGGTCATAGAATACTACTTGATGATGATGTCATAGAGGTCTGTGAGAAAAATCCCTTTAGATTGATCATGAGAGTTGGTAGAACACAAAATAGACTTTACAAGGTTGAACTGAAGATAGCAGTACCTGTTTGCTTCCTTTCTAGTGTCACTGAACTGGCATGGTTGTGGCATGGTAGATTGGGTCATGTAAACTTTAACTCAATGAAACTCTTGGCTGATAAAGGCATGGCAGCTGGTGTCCCTGCAATTGCACACCTAGATCAGTTATGTAGAGCTTGTTTAGCAGCTAAACAGACAAGAGTATCATATCCTAGAGTAGCAAAGTGGAGAGCACAGAAGAAGCTAGAATTAGTTCATGTTGATCTGTGTGGCCCAATTACTCCATCAACTGCTGGTGGGAATAAATATTTTATGTTGCTAATTGATGATTATTCAAGATGGTGTTGTGTGTATGTGTTGAAATCCAAGGATCAGGCTCTTGATGCTTTTGTAAAATTCAAAGCTGAAGCTGAGAATATTACTGGGGAAAAATTAAGGCATTAAGATCTGACAGGAGGGGAGAATTCCTTGCAGCAGCATTCAGAGATGTTTGTGAGAAAGCTGGAATTCAGAGACATTTGACTGCACCATACTGTCCACAGCAGAATGGGGTTGTAGAAAGGAAAAATAGAACAGTGATGGAGATGGCAAGGTCACTGTTGAAAAGTATGAATATGCCAGGAAAGCTTTGGGGTGAAGCTATGAAACATTCAGTTTACTTGCTAAATAGATTGCCCACCAAGGCAATGGCAGATAAAACACCTTTTGAGGGTTGGTGGGGAAGAAAACCAAACCTGGGATTTCTGAAGGTGTTTGGAAGCACTGCTCATGTCAGAGTTGTTGGTCCACACTTAAAGAAGCTAGCTGACTGGAGCAAGCCCATGGTATATTTGGGTGTTGATGAAGGATGCAAAGCACACAGATTGCTTGATGTGGCTGACAACAAAATTGTTGTCAGTAGAGACATTGTGTGTGAAGAAAAACAGCCATGGAATTGGTCAGACAACTCAGTTGAGGATATATTAGCTGATTTTCAAGTTGATGATGTTTCTGAGGGAGGAAGGTATGTAATGGACACTGTAAATGGTACTGATGATGTACAACAGGCACAGTCAGTGTCAGGGGCAGCATCAAACTTGAATGAGATATATGAGATGACTGAAGAAATAGAGTTGGATTCAGATACTGAGGCTTTGTTAGCAATAATGGAGGAACCTAGTTGCTACAAAGATGCTGCTGGTGATGAAAATTGGCAAGCAGCCATGGAAAATGAACTGCAGTCAATTACAAAGAATAGGACTTGGGAACTGGTTAAGTTGCCACCTGGGAAAAGACCCATTGGTCTTAAATGGGTGTTTAAATTAAAGAAAAATGTAGAAGGAGAAATAATCAAGTACAAAGCAAGATTGATAGCAAAGGGATATGTTCAAAAACAGGGAATTGATTTTGAAGAAGTCTTTGCGTCAGTTGCTAGACTTGATACAGTGAGGATGATATTGGCATTAGCAGCTAACAGAGGCTGGCAGGTGCATCATCTAGATGTGAAAACAACATTTCTCAATGGTGATCTTGAAGAGGAGGTGTATGTTTCTCAACCTGAAAGTTTTGAGGTGAAAGGGAAGGAGAAATGTGTACTGAAACTCAGCAAGGCATTGTATGGTCTCAGGCAAGCTCCAAGAGCTTGGAATGTGAAGCTTGACAAGAGTCTGAAAAGCTTGAATTTCACCAAGTGTGCTTGTGAGCCTGCTGTGTATACAAGGGGAACGGGAAGAAATGCAGTGATTCTAGGTGTATATGTAGATGACCTGATTGTGACAGGAAGTGATCCGGCTGAAATCCTGAAGTTCAAGACAGAAATGACAACTCAATTTGAGATGAGTGATCTAGGGTTACTATCATTTTATCTAGGTATTGAGGTTGATCAGCAGCTTGATTTCATCACAATAAAACAGTCCAGCTATGCTAAGAAGATACTGAGTCAGTTTAGCATGGGTGATTGTAACCCAGCCAAGATTCCAATGGATCCAGGGATCAAGCTTCACCAAGATAAGAGTGGTGAGCCTGTGGATGCAACTGAATATAGGAAAATGGTGGGATGTTTGAGATATTTGCTGCACACAAGACCAGACCTAGCATATTCAGTTGGGATGACTAGCAGGTTCATGAAAAGACCTACAGTAATGCATATGAGAGCAATCAAGCAGATATTGAGGTATCTCAAAGGAACAATTGAGTTGGGACTTGTATATACTCAAGTTGGAGGTGAAGACGTGTTAGTGGGGTACACTGACAGTGATATGTCTGGAGATTTGGTTGGAAGAAGGAGCACTGGGGGTATGGCATTCTACTTGAATGGAAATTTGATTACTTGGTGTTCACAGAAACAGAAGACAGTGGCCTTATCATCTTGTGAGTCTGAGTTTATGGCAGCAACAGCAGCAGCTATGCAGGCTATATGGCTCAGAAATTTGCTAAGTGAGTTGACTACAGCAAAGGGAAAAGTGGTGGCACTGTATGTTGACAACAATTCTGCTATTGCACTGATGAAAAACCCTGTGTTCCATGGATGAAGCAAGCATATAGATACCAAGTATCATTTCATCAGAGAGTGCATTGAAAGGGAACAAATTGTTGCAAAGAGAGTTGGAACAACAGAGCAGAAGGCAGATTCACTAACAAAGGCTCTTGCAGCTGGAAGTCTGATGGTGATGAGGCATTTGCTTGGTGTTAGAGATCTCAGTGTATTACAGGATTTAAGGGGGAGAATGTTGAGTGTAATCCTGCATACACCGAGTCTGACAGATGGAGCAGCTCAAGGAAGCGTGGAGGTTTACTGAATGTGACTGTCAAGGCGGGAACTGGGTAAGTTTGAATCAGCCGAAGACAGTGGTGTGGTGACCGCGCCCACGTTCTCCTATGTCGAGTTGCAGTTATCATTTAAGTGTGTTTATCCTATGTTTAGGCGGTTGATTTGCTAAGATTAGTGCGTGAGTTTACTACTGGTATAAGTAGCTTGTCCAAGCACCCGTGTTAACTGCTTGGCTCATTTGTAATCGTTATGTGCTGTTCACAAACATCTGAGTAAAAGAGCTCTGTCAGCCGACAGTTCTCCTATGTTCTTCAGTGTTCAGTGCTTGTTCTACATCTGATCCATAATCCGGTTAGGATTAGCCACTGTATGAGCGTGTGATCTTTGATCCTATATCCTACATCCGTCACCAGCGCCGACAGCAGCGTGGCGATGACCACCACCACGAAGGAGCCCTCGGAGAGGAGCGCCCCCGTCGGGGTGCGCTTGTACGGGATGTAGCGGCCGGTGGGGCGGGCGACGAAGCCGACGAAGAGCACGAACGCGACAAAGGAGGCGAGGATCTTGGCCGTGAACGCCGGCGACCTGGCATCGCCGATGAGGATGACCGCGGCGGTGCAGGCTCGGATGAACCAGGAGGTGACGTCGGTGATGAGCGACGCCGTGAGCGCGATGCGGCTGACGTCGGTGTTGAGGAGGTCGAGGTCGGAGAGTGCGTCGGCGATGACGGGGAACGTGGAGAGGGAGAGGCGGACGGCGAGCTCGGTGACGAGCGAGGAGCCCTGTAGGTCCTCGGGCAGCGTGGGCTGGAGCGCATGGAAGACGGGCAGGGTGACGGCGAGCGGGACGACGGCGCCCATGATGCCGACGGTGACGGCGCGGCCGCTGGGGCGGCGGAGGAGGCTGAGGTCGGTCTTGACGCCCATGGAGAAGAGGAAGAGGATGAGCGCCACCAGGGACACGCTCTCGAGGATGTACGTGCCGCGCTCGGAGAAGAGCGCGTCGCGGAAGGACGCGCTGTGGCCCAGCACGGTGGGGCCTAAGAAGATGCCGACGAGCATGTGGGTGACGAAGCGCGACTGGCCGAGCCGGCGGAGCACGAGGTGGGCGGCCGCGGAGAGGACAAGGATGACGGAGACCTGGACGAGGAGCAGCGGCAGGGAGAAGCGCAGCGGCTGGTCGCCCAGGAACATGCCCTGCGAGTTCACCAGGTTGTTGTCGTAGCACGCCGCCGCCAGCGGCTTCACCGTCGGCTCCAGCGCCCGCGACGACAGGTTCGCCACCGCCGTCATCTCGCTCTCCGGCGGCCTCTCTGCTAGAATGCGATGCTAATTAAGTGATGATATGTCAGCTACTACCTAGGCTGCACCATTGCATTGGTTGCTGCCATTTGCCTGGAATTGAATCGATCGAGCTGCTCATGTGTTTCTGGGCAATGGTTGCTCTGCATGGGTGGCATCAATTCAGTGTGGCTGTGAGACACTGAAGGGGGCTTTTGATTTTGGCTATTTTTAGTTGTGGATGGGAGGGACAGTAGACGGTGACGACATAGGAATTGAACGCCGCTTTACTGGGGGCAAAACATTGGTCCAAAATTAGAGACGAAGATAGCTGTAACATTTGAAAAGAACCAATTTAAACCGGATTGAATTTTATGGCAGCCGATGATTTCTGCGGCTGATAAGCCGACTGAAGCTAATTTGTTGTTAAAGAAAATTTAACTAATAAGTTCAAGCGAACAGGGGCTTTGCAGTTCGCTTGATGTTGGGTAACATCAACATCAATGGCGCATCCGTCCCAGGCTCGTAAATGGACGTGGTCGGAGATGAAACATGCCGGCGGAGGGCGATGAGACGTGCTTGCGCCAGGGTCGTTGGCGTTGCGCAAACAGGCTAGACTTTAGCGCGTCCCCCCAGGGCTCGGCGACTAATGCTAGGACCGGTAGAAGACTCTTCTCGGATGACGGAGCAGGGTCGCGCGGCCAGTAGCGGAGACGTCCAGCTCCGTAGGTTACTGCGCTGCTCTTAGTTCGGTTGTTTAATTTTATGTAATATCGAAGTTCGAAATAGTCTGCTAGGAAGGTTCAGTCATAACTGTGAGACCTCCTAGGGCGCTTATTAGAAGCGTGTCGTGTGTATGATTAAACTCTTCTTCTTAATTACAATGGTACGTAAATTTTATGCGTATTCGAGAAAAAAAAATAGCTCGTGCACAAAAAGTTTCGGGTTCAAGTAATTGGGCTTGGGACTCTATTTGGCTCAGGAGAGAACGCTCTAGCGTCCGCGAGGAGGTTGGGCCCGACCAGTTAGAGCTAGTAAGGCCCAGTTTTGGAATGCGAGATTAGGACACACTTGCGTTGGAGTTTTTTCAACAAAACAGATGATTGATAGAAATGTTAGCAGCATCGCGGACACGTGCATCCAAAAATGCGTGGCTAGCACCATCAATACTAATCTGGTCTCGTTTGCAGCAGAATTGTTGTTGCAATCTCAACACCCGGATGACCACACCTCTGCAGTTCTAGTGCTGCACTCGCTGGTGATTAAGCACATAATAAGGCGCTCAGACCAAGCAGTTGAGCAGATTTGTTCTTCGGAGAAGTTGGTGTACAGGCTGGTTCGGATGCTACGCTCAGAGGATCTTGATGTAGGTATCAAGGAAAACATTGCAGAAATTGTCGCCAAGCTTGCTTGCAAGCTGCGCCTAGCAGACATACCTGGAGCAGCCCACTGCATATCATCTCTACTCGATTCTCGTTTCGCGAAAGAGGCAGCACAAACATCAGGTCGCAACTTCATTGGCATCGACTGGTGGAGGTCAGAACAGCAAGTTTCTCGCGTCATTCTTAGGCCTCGCAGTGCAGATAAGTGAGAAGCTTGCGACCGCAGAGGCTTTTGCGGACGCGGTCACAGGGCTTCCAATGGGGAACAATATTTTTGCAGAGACGCTGAAGAGGATCATCGAGGTGACGAAAGACAGAGGATGAAGCCTGCCTGCCGATCATGAAGTCCGCGACTAAGCTGGTTACGTGGATGACGGAAATCGACACCATCACCCCCGGTTATTACATAGACTACTTCCGGCGGGAGAACATTGTTCAGAGACTGGAGTACGCCGGGTGGGCCATGGTTCACCTTGAAAGGTACGTGGTTATGACCGGCGGTGCTGATGAGAAGGAAGGCTATGTGACGCTTCAGACGCTTGTGGAAACAGCCAAGAACAAGTTGGTTCCACAGCAGCCGCCGCCGCTGCAGCAGCAGAGTTAGAATGCAAACCAAACCTATGGGCGGCAGCGGGAAGTTCAGCTCTTGTCATGTACTCATGTCGTTGTTCTGTTCCCTTGTGTGTTTTTCTTCAGATCAATGTATTGAATAACTTGTCAACAAACATTGTGGTTTTCTTTTCTTATGAAACTTGGCAGAGTCTGTAATAATCGTGGTCAGTTTGATGTATGTTCATGGAGAGGACTCAAGCCAGAACTATTTCTATTATCTAAATATAATAAATCTTAGTGGAAGAAATCTGTTCCCTACTATGCAACAGATGAAACATGGCAGCTGCAGCGTAGATGAGGTTTGAAACGTCAATCCATTGCCATGTGAGCAGCGGTGCTTCAGATGCAGCATGGGCCTATATTCAATTAAATACAACAGCTCAACTTAACTGCCATCATTGTTATCAAAAGAAAAAACTTATCTGCCATCCGACAAACAAAAAATATTCTACAGTATTTATTTATCGATTGAAGTTTCAATGTCTGCTTTCTCCAAATTAGCATAGGTAGCTGCAGTGCTGAAAACGATGCTCCAAACAAAAATGATAGAGAAAGAAACCAAAGGATCGTTCCATTTCCAGGGCCAAGGTACTCAGGGTTAGGCTTCAAAATGGAACGCCTGTCTGGCTTTTGGCCCAAGCCCAACAAATAAGATACGGCCCAGTGCACAGTGCAGCCCAACAACAGAGCAAAGCATGCATCTCCAGGAGACTTAACGTTTTTGTGCTTCTTGATCCACCATCAATGAATGTTTTAAGCTGTGCTTGTTATATTTTTTTTACTACTAAAATACCAGTGTTACAAATGCATACATGCATGCCCCATATTTTTTTAGAATGCATAACATCCGGTTGCCACCCCACCATACATCACGCAATGATTTGATCATTAAATTTAAGAATGAGTAACCATTCCATAGATCGATCATGTTGATATGGTGTCAGAAATTAACCTCACCGACAAATTACAGCTACAGCAAACGCAAACGGCAAACCCTTGACGGTTCACGCAACGTTAAGTAGCAGTAGTAATCTGAAGTCACATGCGAGCAGGATGAAGACGAACAACCATTCAGAGCCAGCCAGGGAACGATGAAATGCTACTCCTGTCCATATCACCTCATCCCTTTAGATTGATCATGAGAGTTGGTAGAACACAAAATAGACTTTACAAGGTTGAACTGAAGATAGCAGTACCTGTTT
The DNA here is from genome assembly GCF_019320115.1 of Miscanthus floridulus. Taxonomy (NCBI): domain Eukaryota; kingdom Viridiplantae; phylum Streptophyta; class Magnoliopsida; order Poales; family Poaceae; genus Miscanthus; species Miscanthus floridulus. The sequence goes on from NC_089594.1 coordinate 20,762,804, forward strand.
GCTTCCTTTCTAGTGTCACTGAACTGGCATGGTTGTGGCATGGTAGATTGGGTCATGTAAACTTTAACTCAATGAAACTCTTGGCTGATAAAGGCATGGCAGCTGGTGTCCCTGCAATTGCACACCTAGATCAGTTATGTAGAGCTTGTTTAGCAGCTAAACAGACAAGAGTATCATATCCTAGAGTAGCAAAGTGGAGAGCACAGAAGAAGCTAGAATTAGTTCATGTTGATCTGTGTGGCCCAATTACTCCATCAACTGCTGGTGGGAATAAATATTTTATGTTGCTAATTGATGATTATTCAAGATGGTGTTGTGTGTATGTGTTGAAATCCAAGGATCAGGCTCTTGATGCTTTTGTAAAATTCAAAGCTGAAGCTGAGAATATTACTGGGGAAAAATTAAGGCATTAAGATCTGACAGGAGGGGAGAATTCCTTGCAGCAGCATTCAGAGATGTTTGTGAGAAAGCTGGAATTCAGAGACATTTGACTGCACCATACTGTCCACAGCAGAATGGGGTTGTAGAAAGGAAAAATAGAACAGTGATGGAGATGGCAAGGTCACTGTTGAAAAGTATGAATATGCCAGGAAAGCTTTGGGGTGAAGCTATGAAACATTCAGTTTACTTGCTAAATAGATTGCCCACCAAGGCAATGGCAGATAAAACACCTTTTGAGGGTTGGTGGGGAAGAAAACCAAACCTGGGATTTCTGAAGGTGTTTGGAAGCACTGCTCATGTCAGAGTTGTTGGTCCACACTTAAAGAAGCTAGCTGACTGGAGCAAGCCCATGGTATATTTGGGTGTTGATGAAGGATGCAAAGCACACAGATTGCTTGATGTGGCTGACAACAAAATTGTTGTCAGTAGAGACATTGTGTGTGAAGAAAAACAGCCATGGAATTGGTCAGACAACTCAGTTGAGGATATATTAGCTGATTTTCAAGTTGATGATGTTTCTGAGGGAGGAAGGTATGTAATGGACACTGTAAATGGTACTGATGATGTACAACAGGCACAGTCAGTGTCAGGGGCAGCATCAAACTTGAATGAGATATATGAGATGACTGAAGAAATAGAGTTGGATTCAGATACTGAGGCTTTGTTAGCAATAATGGAGGAACCTAGTTGCTACAAAGATGCTGCTGGTGATGAAAATTGGCAAGCAGCCATGGAAAATGAACTGCAGTCAATTACAAAGAATAGGACTTGGGAACTGGTTAAGTTGCCACCTGGGAAAAGACCCATTGGTCTTAAATGGGTGTTTAAATTAAAGAAAAATGTAGAAGGAGAAATAATCAAGTACAAAGCAAGATTGATAGCAAAGGGATATGTTCAAAAACAGGGAATTGATTTTGAAGAAGTCTTTGCGTCAGTTGCTAGACTTGATACAGTGAGGATGATATTGGCATTAGCAGCTAACAGAGGCTGGCAGGTGCATCATCTAGATGTGAAAACAACATTTCTCAATGGTGATCTTGAAGAGGAGGTGTATGTTTCTCAACCTGAAAGTTTTGAGGTGAAAGGGAAGGAGAAATGTGTACTGAAACTCAGCAAGGCATTGTATGGTCTCAGGCAAGCTCCAAGAGCTTGGAATGTGAAGCTTGACAAGAGTCTGAAAAGCTTGAATTTCACCAAGTGTGCTTGTGAGCCTGCTGTGTATACAAGGGGAACGGGAAGAAATGCAGTGATTCTAGGTGTATATGTAGATGACCTGATTGTGACAGGAAGTGATCCGGCTGAAATCCTGAAGTTCAAGACAGAAATGACAACTCAATTTGAGATGAGTGATCTAGGGTTACTATCATTTTATCTAGGTATTGAGGTTGATCAGCAGCTTGATTTCATCACAATAAAACAGTCCAGCTATGCTAAGAAGATACTGAGTCAGTTTAGCATGGGTGATTGTAACCCAGCCAAGATTCCAATGGATCCAGGGATCAAGCTTCACCAAGATAAGAGTGGTGAGCCTGTGGATGCAACTGAATATAGGAAAATGGTGGGATGTTTGAGATATTTGCTGCACACAAGACCAGACCTAGCATATTCAGTTGGGATGACTAGCAGGTTCATGAAAAGACCTACAGTAATGCATATGAGAGCAATCAAGCAGATATTGAGGTATCTCAAAGGAACAATTGAGTTGGGACTTGTATATACTCAAGTTGGAGGTGAAGACGTGTTAGTGGGGTACACTGACAGTGATATGTCTGGAGATTTGGTTGGAAGAAGGAGCACTGGGGGTATGGCATTCTACTTGAATGGAAATTTGATTACTTGGTGTTCACAGAAACAGAAGACAGTGGCCTTATCATCTTGTGAGTCTGAGTTTATGGCAGCAACAGCAGCAGCTATGCAGGCTATATGGCTCAGAAATTTGCTAAGTGAGTTGACTACAGCAAAGGGAAAAGTGGTGGCACTGTATGTTGACAACAATTCTGCTATTGCACTGATGAAAAACCCTGTGTTCCATGGATGAAGCAAGCATATAGATACCAAGTATCATTTCATCAGAGAGTGCATTGAAAGGGAACAAATTGTTGCAAAGAGAGTTGGAACAACAGAGCAGAAGGCAGATTCACTAACAAAGGCTCTTGCAGCTGGAAGTCTGATGGTGATGAGGCATTTGCTTGGTGTTAGAGATCTCAGTGTATTACAGGATTTAAGGGGGAGAATGTTGAGTGTAATCCTGCATACACCGAGTCTGACAGATGGAGCAGCTCAAGGAAGCGTGGAGGTTTACTGAATGTGACTGTCAAGGCGGGAACTGGGTAAGTTTGAATCAGCCGAAGACAGTGGTGTGGTGACCGCGCCCACGTTCTCCTATGTCGAGTTGCAGTTATCATTTAAGTGTGTTTATCCTATGTTTAGGCGGTTGATTTGCTAAGATTAGTGCGTGAGTTTACTACTGGTATAAGTAGCTTGTCCAAGCACCCGTGTTAACTGCTTGGCTCATTTGTAATCGTTATGTGCTGTTCACAAACATCTGAGTAAAAGAGCTCTGTCAGCCGACAGTTCTCCTATGTTCTTCAGTGTTCAGTGCTTGTTCTACATCTGATCCATAATCCGGTTAGGATTAGCCACTGTATGAGCGTGTGATCTTTGATCCTATATCCTACATCCGTCACCAGCGCCGACAGCAGCGTGGCGATGACCACCACCACGAAGGAGCCCTCGGAGAGGAGCGCCCCCGTCGGGGTGCGCTTGTACGGGATGTAGCGGCCGGTGGGGCGGGCGACGAAGCCGACGAAGAGCACGAACGCGACAAAGGAGGCGAGGATCTTGGCCGTGAACGCCGGCGACCTGGCATCGCCGATGAGGATGACCGCGGCGGTGCAGGCTCGGATGAACCAGGAGGTGACGTCGGTGATGAGCGACGCCGTGAGCGCGATGCGGCTGACGTCGGTGTTGAGGAGGTCGAGGTCGGAGAGTGCGTCGGCGATGACGGGGAACGTGGAGAGGGAGAGGCGGACGGCGAGCTCGGTGACGAGCGAGGAGCCCTGTAGGTCCTCGGGCAGCGTGGGCTGGAGCGCATGGAAGACGGGCAGGGTGACGGCGAGCGGGACGACGGCGCCCATGATGCCGACGGTGACGGCGCGGCCGCTGGGGCGGCGGAGGAGGCTGAGGTCGGTCTTGACGCCCATGGAGAAGAGGAAGAGGATGAGCGCCACCAGGGACACGCTCTCGAGGATGTACGTGCCGCGCTCGGAGAAGAGCGCGTCGCGGAAGGACGCGCTGTGGCCCAGCACGGTGGGGCCTAAGAAGATGCCGACGAGCATGTGGGTGACGAAGCGCGACTGGCCGAGCCGGCGGAGCACGAGGTGGGCGGCCGCGGAGAGGACAAGGATGACGGAGACCTGGACGAGGAGCAGCGGCAGGGAGAAGCGCAGCGGCTGGTCGCCCAGGAACATGCCCTGCGAGTTCACCAGGTTGTTGTCGTAGCACGCCGCCGCCAGCGGCTTCACCGTCGGCTCCAGCGCCCGCGACGACAGGTTCGCCACCGCCGTCATCTCGCTCTCCGGCGGCCTCTCTGCTAGAATGCGATGCTAATTAAGTGATGATATGTCAGCTACTACCTAGGCTGCACCATTGCATTGGTTGCTGCCATTTGCCTGGAATTGAATCGATCGAGCTGCTCATGTGTTTCTGGGCAATGGTTGCTCTGCATGGGTGGCATCAATTCAGTGTGGCTGTGAGACACTGAAGGGGGCTTTTGATTTTGGCTATTTTTAGTTGTGGATGGGAGGGACAGTAGACGGTGACGACATAGGAATTGAACGCCGCTTTACTGGGGGCAAAACATTGGTCCAAAATTAGAGACGAAGATAGCTGTAACATTTGAAAAGAACCAATTTAAACCGGATTGAATTTTATGGCAGCCGATGATTTCTGCGGCTGATAAGCCGACTGAAGCTAATTTGTTGTTAAAGAAAATTTAACTAATAAGTTCAAGCGAACAGGGGCTTTGCAGTTCGCTTGATGTTGGGTAACATCAACATCAATGGCGCATCCGTCCCAGGCTCGTAAATGGACGTGGTCGGAGATGAAACATGCCGGCGGAGGGCGATGAGACGTGCTTGCGCCAGGGTCGTTGGCGTTGCGCAAACAGGCTAGACTTTAGCGCGTCCCCCCAGGGCTCGGCGACTAATGCTAGGACCGGTAGAAGACTCTTCTCGGATGACGGAGCAGGGTCGCGCGGCCAGTAGCGGAGACGTCCAGCTCCGTAGGTTACTGCGCTGCTCTTAGTTCGGTTGTTTAATTTTATGTAATATCGAAGTTCGAAATAGTCTGCTAGGAAGGTTCAGTCATAACTGTGAGACCTCCTAGGGCGCTTATTAGAAGCGTGTCGTGTGTATGATTAAACTCTTCTTCTTAATTACAATGGTACGTAAATTTTATGCGTATTCGAGAAAAAAAAATAGCTCGTGCACAAAAAGTTTCGGGTTCAAGTAATTGGGCTTGGGACTCTATTTGGCTCAGGAGAGAACGCTCTAGCGTCCGCGAGGAGGTTGGGCCCGACCAGTTAGAGCTAGTAAGGCCCAGTTTTGGAATGCGAGATTAGGACACACTTGCGTTGGAGTTTTTTCAACAAAACAGATGATTGATAGAAATGTTAGCAGCATCGCGGACACGTGCATCCAAAAATGCGTGGCTAGCACCATCAATACTAATCTGGTCTCGTTTGCAGCAGAATTGTTGTTGCAATCTCAACACCCGGATGACCACACCTCTGCAGTTCTAGTGCTGCACTCGCTGGTGATTAAGCACATAATAAGGCGCTCAGACCAAGCAGTTGAGCAGATTTGTTCTTCGGAGAAGTTGGTGTACAGGCTGGTTCGGATGCTACGCTCAGAGGATCTTGATGTAGGTATCAAGGAAAACATTGCAGAAATTGTCGCCAAGCTTGCTTGCAAGCTGCGCCTAGCAGACATACCTGGAGCAGCCCACTGCATATCATCTCTACTCGATTCTCGTTTCGCGAAAGAGGCAGCACAAACATCAGGTCGCAACTTCATTGGCATCGACTGGTGGAGGTCAGAACAGCAAGTTTCTCGCGTCATTCTTAGGCCTCGCAGTGCAGATAAGTGAGAAGCTTGCGACCGCAGAGGCTTTTGCGGACGCGGTCACAGGGCTTCCAATGGGGAACAATATTTTTGCAGAGACGCTGAAGAGGATCATCGAGGTGACGAAAGACAGAGGATGAAGCCTGCCTGCCGATCATGAAGTCCGCGACTAAGCTGGTTACGTGGATGACGGAAATCGACACCATCACCCCCGGTTATTACATAGACTACTTCCGGCGGGAGAACATTGTTCAGAGACTGGAGTACGCCGGGTGGGCCATGGTTCACCTTGAAAGGTACGTGGTTATGACCGGCGGTGCTGATGAGAAGGAAGGCTATGTGACGCTTCAGACGCTTGTGGAAACAGCCAAGAACAAGTTGGTTCCACAGCAGCCGCCGCCGCTGCAGCAGCAGAGTTAGAATGCAAACCAAACCTATGGGCGGCAGCGGGAAGTTCAGCTCTTGTCATGTACTCATGTCGTTGTTCTGTTCCCTTGTGTGTTTTTCTTCAGATCAATGTATTGAATAACTTGTCAACAAACATTGTGGTTTTCTTTTCTTATAAAACTTGGCAGAGTCTGTAATAATCGTGGTCAGTTTGATGTATGTTCATGGAGAGGACTCAAGCCAGAACTATTTCTATTATCTAAATATAATAAATCTTAGTGGAAGAAATCTGTTCCCTACCTACTATGCAACAGATGAAACATGGCAGCTGCAGCGTAGATGAGGTTTGAAACGTCAGTCCATTGCCATGTGAGCAGCGGTGCTTCAGATGCAGCATGGGCCTATATTCAATAAAATACAGCAGCTCAACTTAACTGCCATCATTGTTATCAAAAGAAAAAACTTATCTGCCATCCGACAAACAAAAAATATTCTACAGTATTTATTTATCAATTGAAGTTTCAATGTCTGCTTTCTCCAAATTAGCATAGGTAGCTGCAGTGCTGAAAACGATGCTCCAAACAAAAATGATAGAGAAAGAAACCAAAGGATCGTTCCATTTCCAGGGCCAAGGTACTCCGGGTTAGGCTTCAAAATGGAACGCCTGTCTGGCTTTTGGCCCAACCCCAACAAATAAGATACGGCCCAGTGCACAGTGCAGCCCAACAACAGAGCAAAGCATGCATCTCCCGGAGACTAACGTTTTTGTGCTTCTTGATCCACCATCAATGAATGTTTTAAGCTGTGCTTGTTATATTTTTTTTACTACTAAAATACCAGTGTTACAAATGCATACATGCATGTCCCATATTTTTTTAGAATGCATAACATCCGGTTGCCACCCCACCATACATCACGCAATGATTTGATCATTAAATTTAAGAATGAGTAACCATTCCATAGATCGATCATGTTGGTATGGTGTCAGAAATTAACCTCACCGACAAATTACAGCTACAGCAAACGCAAACGGCAAACCCTTGACGGTTCACGCAACGTTAAGTAGCAGTAGTAATCTGAAGTCACATGCGAGCAGGATGAAGACGAACAACCATTCAGAGCCAGCCAGGGAACGATGAAATGCTACTCCTGTCCATATCACCTCATCCGTTTCAACAACCTGAATGCGACAGTCCATTACGCCAATCAAATCCTAGAAATTCCTTTTCAATTTGGCTGCCTCGCGTCCATCCATCGGTCCATGCACGAATGAATTTACGTGTACCAGCCATGAAAACGACGACCACCTCCCCATCCGATTGATGGATTCCTCAACCCTGCTGCTCCTCGCCGTCGTCTTCATCCAGCGAACTCGACCGCCTCCGCCAGCTCAGCACGCGCCCCAAGCGCGGCAGCCTGATCACGGAGTTGGCCCGCGCCACCCCCTCCAGCGCTCTCCACACCGTTGCCCCCTCCTCCGACGACGCCTCGCCACCGCCGTTACTCAGAGCCCTGCGGAAGCTGCTGCCCGTGAACGGCTTCACGTCGTCTCCTGTGCCCGGGACTGGGAGGAGGCTCTCCTCAGGACCAGGAGAGGCCCGCCGGTTCAGGTAGAGGCACACGACGGCGCAGTCGTCTACCATGGACGTCGGGTACTTGCGCCGCCACGCTCTGACAGCCCGGTCGATCAGCTGCCTCGCCGCCTTGGATGGGTCGCTGGCAGATGACACCAGCTTCACCACCTCCTTGTTCGACAGCACGTCCCATATCTGCAACAGGTTTCGTCAGCAAAGAAAATTCAGGTTTTGTTGCTCATGCTAAGGTTTTGGCAGAAAGGAAAATTCCGATTTTGCTGCGCATGCTACAGTAAAACCATATCATCTGAGCCTTTTTTGCCTATTTTAATTTGAAAAAAAAAATCAGTATCAGCTAAAACTATCATTCATGGCAATAAATATATGACAGTGATATGTATGGTTTCAGTTAACAGTTTCTATTGTGGGTCTAATCTGAAAGGGATTTATGTTATTCTGTACCCAGATCATTTGGAATAGAACTGCATGCAGGCCTTTCTGATTAAAGAAACCTGGACTGAAAGTGACAGGAATCTGAAACTGCCAATCAAATAAATGAATGTTCATTTTTTTATTTTTGATTACCCCGTCAGTAGCAAGCACCAAGAACTCATCTTTCTCAGAGAGTTTCCTGCAGTAGACTTCAGGTGTGCAGATAAGGCCATGGTTCTTCAGGCAGAAGTCGCCGAAGGCCCTTGCCATGGCGAGGCCCGGCGCATCTTGGTCCGGCAGCCACATCCTAGGCACGTCTGGCTCGTCGTCCATGGCGAACACTCTCCCCTTGCAGTTCAGAATCCTTGCGAGCTCACCTGTTGCAAGCACACAGGAATGCAAAATGCAGTCAAGATGTGTATGTATTCGTGCATGCGCCGATAACCATGAACTGATAAGTTTTGATACTCACTTGGAAGATCTGGCTTCAAGTCAGTGGTCAGCTGGACTGGGATCAGACGGTCCTTGCTGTCCCGGGTGCAAAGGACAGCACGTGAATCTCCCAAATTGGCAACGACCAAGTGATCACCCTGTGCATAAGGACAATTGGGCAACAAAATGAGTGATATGTATGCTTTACATATGTTGAATTAACCTTTAAGGTGTAGTTTTCAGTATTTGTATCTACAACCAAAACATGATTTCCAATACAGCTAGTAGTTACAGTACAAGTATATCACTGAGCCCCATCTGATTTGCAAAGGAATTCAAATCACCGAAACAAGATTTCCCGTTCAGAATCAGTACCTGCCTAACAGCAGCGACTGCAGTTGTGCCGCTACAAATGCAGTCAATTCCTGAATGTTGCCTCAGCTCCTCATCCACCTGCTCAAATGTCTTCACGAATATGTTCTTCCAAGTGGAAAACAGCTGGCTCTCATAGCTTGTATCATCACTGGACGAGCTGCTATCTGACTTGTCAAAGGAATCCAAATCAGTGTTGCTTGAGGGGTCTTCTTCAGTTCTGAGCTTCAAACTATTGCTTGAGTCATCTTCTTCAGGTTTGAGCTTCAAACTATTGCTTGAGTCATCTTCTTCAGGTTTGAGCTTCAAACTATTACTTGAGTCAGCTTCTTCAGGTTTGAGCTTCAAATTATTGCTTGAGTCAGCTTCTTCAGGTTTGAGCTTCGAATTATTGCTTGAGTCATCTTCTTCAGGTTTAAGCTTCAAATTATCGCTCGAGGAATCTTCATCCCCAGTATTCGGTTTCAAAGCAGAGGCTAGTTTCACGGGAAGGGTGTCGCGGACATGGCGAGCGACATCCCGGCCAAGAGGGCCATGTCCATCAAATACTCCGCAGAAGATGTGGCCTCTGTGGCCAGCAAAGTCCTAAGAATCTTGACACAATTGAGACTCATTAAGATCAAGTGAATCGCCGGTTCTAAATGTTCCGGTCTAGGTTGATGTACAATTCAAGCTTTCAGGACATTGGTGGTGGGCAATAAAGTTGGGGAAGTACATAAGTTCAGGTTGCTAAAAAGATCAGTTCTTTTCCTTCTACTAATATCTCAGGTTGTAAGAATTCAATTCTCAGCAGCTATAGTAGATAGATCCAGTGCACTTTGCTCAAACTAAGTTGGTAAATACAACTCGCATTACAAGTTGCAACAACACCGTGGACAGCTTGCATATTGGGAAAACACACACAATAATGCAATATCCCAGATATTTCAGTTTTATTAATTGCTATCATACTTGCTGGTTGGACAAAAGCAACTGTGCAAGGAGCTATCAAATGCGAGGAACTAACTAGTAGGCAGAGGCTCTGCAACTGCAACCAATCCAAGGTCAAGGTGCAAGCAGAGAAGAGAGAGGGAGGGTGAGGTCATGCACCTGGGAGACGGTCATGGCGTCCTGGTTGGCACCCTTCCACCCCTGCTTGGTGTGCACGGAGACGCCGGCGCTTGTCCACAGGTGGTGGTGGAACAGGTCGTCGTGCATCCATGGGAAGCCCAAGCCCTCGTCGTCGTCCAGCTTCCCTGCCGCCGCCTTGCTGCAGCAGATCCCCATTGCTGCTACTGCCTTGCTTGCTCTTGCGCGTGAGCTCCGTGCTCGCCTCGACTACTCCAAGAGCAGGAACGGTGGGTTAAATTTATGTCCCTAGGTTCATGGGTTGGTTCGTAGGTGTGGTGGGGGGCATTAATGACAGGACCGCTAGGCGCTAGCGGTAGGGCAGGGCAGCCTATGACGACGGACCATTCTATTATATGCATAGTACAAGATACAGGGATCCGTCAGACCGTCACCATAGTACCAGAAAAAAGCATATTCAGCCCGTTCGCGTGTTGGTTTTAGTCAGCCCAAACCAACCAGCCAATAGTGTTTTCTTCTCATAATAAATCAGCACCAGCCAGCCCAAATCAGCCCAGAAATCAACCAGCGAACAAGTCGATTGAAGCTTTTCTATTACTTGTGTAGGGCCTTGTTTAGATTAAGGTTAGGATACAGTATTAGGTACTGTAGCACTTTCGTTTGTATTTGATAATTATTGTTCAATCATGGTTTAACTAGGCTCAAAAGATTCGTCTCGTAATTTACAATCAAATTGTGTAATTAGTTATTTTTTTATCTACATTTAATACTCCATGCATATATCCAAAGATTTGATGTGATGGAGAGAGAATGAAAAAACTTGCAATCTAAACAAGGCCTAGGACGGATCACGGACGGACGGGCAAACAAACGGATGGAGAATTAGCAAGGCATCCAGGGGGTGTTTGGTTTCCCTCCTAAATTTTAGTCGCTGTTCCATCGGATATTTGGACACATACATAGAGTATTAAATATAGACTAATTACGAAACAGATTGCACAGCTTGCGACTAATTTACGAGACGAATCTTTTAAGGACATGTACAACGGGTCCTTTCAGCCTGTCTCTTCGTTGCCGTTTTTGTAAAAAAAACACCCCATCCAAGCTTGGAGACGGACACTGCGTCGTCGAGACGATGAGGAAGGCTCGTGCTCCGAGGCTGAGAGGACGGCTCCAGCAGCGTTGTAGTGCCCGTCGCCCCGACTCAACGATGTGAGGATCCTGAGCCCTCTCTCACGCATGATTGTGGTCTGCGTGCGCGGGAGGAATCTATCGCGGCAAAATCCCGAGCGCGTGGCGACGACGGCGGCGGTGTGGAGCAAGAGCGGCAGGTGGTGGTGAGGAACAGGAAGGTTGTGCTAGGCGGGTACATCGAGCGCGCGCCCAGGGAGGACGACATGGAGCTCATCGACGGTGGCGCCGGCGCCATCGAGTTGTGCGTCCCCGCGGGTGCTAGTGGCCTCGCGGTGCTGGTGAAGAACCTTTACCTCCTATGCGACCCTTACATGCGTGCAAGCTGAAGCTGCAAGCTGCAAAGTGGAGGGGACGATTTGTGCTCTCATTTAGTGGTGAGGGGAGGGTGGTCGACTTCCACACTCATCCAGGATTTAGTGCCGGTGACATTCAGTTCTACCTGTATGCTTATCTATCAGAACTGCATGGTGTCAATTACCTTGCTAGCTGCAATTTGATAATTGAAGGCCGACATTCAGTTAAGCATCAAGTTATCTGATTTCAGTTATGTTCCAATTCAGAAAAATAGCAGTTCTGAAGACTTGTATGAGCAAACTGAGATCATGAACTGCTATCTGTTCTCTTTTCTGTCCCTACATGGAGCGTGTCGGCGGCCACGATGTCAAGCGTCAGCTAGGAAAAGTACTGTCGGGTACCATAAAAAGGAGTCCCCTAAGCGAGAACCGAAAAAATCGCTTAGACCTTGTAAAAATCGAAGCTAAGAGGTAATCACCGGCAAACCCTCATCTTATTCGAGGCTCGGCTGGACCGCCCGACCCACCTCGAACAATATCCGGGCTCACCTGAAGCGGGCTCAGCCCAAAAAGAAACCGTAAGGCCTCGGACGAGGTACCGATTCTCTGCCTCGCCCGAGGCCCCGCACATAAGGCCTCGGACGAGGTACTGATTCTCTGCCTCGCTCGAGGCCCCGCACATAAGGCCTCGGACGAGGTACCGATTCTCCGCCTCGCTCGAGACCCCGCACGTAAGGCCTCGGACGAGGTACCGATTCCCCGCCTCGCTCGAGGCCCCGCTCGTAAGGCCTCGGACGAGGTACCGATTCTTCGCCTCGCTCAAGGCCCCGCACGTAAGGCCTCAGACGAGGTACCGATTCTCTGCCTCGCTCGAGGCCCCGCGCGTAAGGCCTCGGACGAGGTACCGATTCTCCGACTCGCTCGAGGCTGGCTCGACATCAACCCCATCGCCTTCTCCTTGACCAACTTCTCTGACAGGACGTCACGTCCAACTAACATGACCAACCACTCCCGCGACGTCAGCCGAACGGTGGCTCGACACAGCGGAGTGGTCGACTAGATGGGAGTCACATCGATGCCATGCCGTCCAGGGCAAGACGGGGCAGGGGTTACCGGCCGCTGTGCTCGGCACTGTGCCCATGGCTGACACCCATGCTGCACTGTGCTACCTAACCCCACCTGCTCTGAGGACAGTGCAGTGTGGAGAGTCATGTTCGGGTCCCTGTAGCCTCGGAATCAGCGTACAAGACCAACTGCTCCCTCCGAGCCTCGGCTATCCGCTTTGGGGTCCCTGTAGCCTCGGGACTCGCGCCTGCCGAGCCCCCCACAATGGTTCAGCCTCGGCACCGACTAGGCCTTGGCTCTCTAAGTTGTCAACATACAGTGACCGGCACGTCGTCCGCAATACGCACCATACCCTGCACCAAGTCGCAAGAGCTCCCACGTCGCACAGGATCAGGCGTGACCGGCGTGTCGCTCCAGTGCACCGAGGACAAGGCCACTCCACCGACCATGCCGCCACAGTGACAAGCTACATGGCTCAGACATGCCGCCTCTGTTCACACAACACCACGTAGCAAACCAATGTACTGCCCCCGTGCCTCCCTTTGACTATAAAAGGGAGTGACCGGGGCCGCTTCTAGAGGAGGCGCAAGCAAGACATGAACACACACACAAACAAGCGACACACAACACTCTGTAACGCACACGCACAAGCAACCCACGTCACTCCATGCAGAGACCTGAGACTAGCTCCCTCTCTCGCCTAGCTTGTAAACCCCTACTATAAGCACCTCGGTGCAAGGAATACAAGATCGCTCTCTCAGACTGGACGTAGGGCACCTATTGCCTGAACCAGTATAAACCTTGTGTCTCTTTGCATCACCATCCGAGATTAGGGGCACGCAGTATACTTTCACTAGTCGGTTGAGGATTCGCCGGACCCAAAACACCGACAGTTGGCGCGCTAGGTAGGGGATCTGCTGCGTGTCAGCCTCGTCATCCCAACAAGTTCCGGATGGCAGACCCCGTGCGACCACTACGTCACGGCATGGTGATCTGGTTCGGGAGCCTAGAGTTCATGTCTCTAGGACATGAGTACGACATGGTACTCCTCCCACCTAGAACCCCATCGGCCGACGACAACATCGCGCACCAGCAGCCTAGGCGCAGGCGGCGCCCAGGCCGTCGCTCTCGTCGCGCTCGCCAGGTGCGACGCGGGCAGGACCACCCTGATTCTACGTGAGCTCAGGGCGACACTCCGCCAGTATCCCATGCTCAGCTGTTGGTACTGAGTCCCTGGTTGGGGACCTGTCTAGCCTGAGCCTGGGCAAGGGAAAGACGCTGATGACGCACGGCGATGCCCCATCATCAAGCTCTGCCCCGCCACCTCCTGAGGAGTCGCCTTCGGTGGAGCAGAGCCCGGCGATGACACCATCCCCGTACCCCTTCGGGTTGGGCAATGCCACCGCCGCCTACCAACGTTTAAGCCTCGACCTCATCACCACAACCCCGATCCACACCCACACTGACTCCTCGGAGGAGGATGAGGCGTGGGCTGGAGCGGACTTCTCTGGACTTCATGACCCTAAAGCCATGCGCCGCTTCATGGCCACGAGCGACTACTGCTTCGGCTACTCCGACTCCGATGACGAAGGCACTTACGATCCCACTCGTGAGTGCTTCAATGTCGAGCTCAGGATGCCAAGCGTGAGCGATGAGGATGAAGGGGCAGGCAATCGCTCCCCACCCCCTGAGGGGGCAGGCAGCGCTACACCTCCACGCGTTGAGCCTCGAGTAGCATGAAACAAGAACCTTGCCCCCAAGGAACTTCGACGCCTAGACCTGGAGCAGCTCTGTGAGCTTCAGGCCAAGGTTGAACAAGATTGACTCCTTCTGTAGCAGCTCTGAGACACTCTCGAGCAAGAGCAGCAGGGTCGCGGTGATGGCGGAGCAGCATGGAGGGCTCGCGACATCAACCGCCGCATCAAAAACAATGAAGGGGCGAGCAACCCTCTATCTTCAATCACGCTAACCAAAACATCTCGGCAACAGCGATGCTACTCCGAATGATGCCTGAGCCTTCTACCTCGAAGGGGCGACGGGTCCACGGCGAGCTCTGAGATCTCCTCGAAACCGCCACGGTACAGCAGGCCGAAAGTTCCGCCTCTCGACGATGTGGAGGCGCCTCGGAACTACCCACGGCACTGCCCTGATAGGATAGAGAGGCCTCGGTTCGTCCCGAGCCCGCTCGGGCACCAACAACCAACAGGGCCCCCTCGGTGCACGACCGCCTCGGTGACCGACGCGAGGCGCAAGGCGACCACGATGTGGTCAGCAGGCGACGGCGCCACGACAATGATGGACCCACTCGAGGTTACCACCCGCACCGAGGCGATCGCTACGATAGTGAGGAGGACCGCAGTCCTTCTCTTGGGCCACCTGGCCCTCGAGTCTTCAGCAAGGCCATCCATGGCGCTCACTTCTCAGCCCAGTTTCGACAACCGGCCAACCTCGCAAAGTACAGCGGCGAGACCAACCCCGAGCTATGGCTGGCCGATTACCGCCTGGCTTGTCAGCTAGGCGGCGCGGACACCTGCTCATCATCCGCAACCTCCCCTTGTTCCTGTCAGACTCGGTGCGAGCCTGGCTCGAACACCTCCCTCCCATGCAAATCCACAACTGGCGTGACTTGGTAAGGGTCATCGTCGGGAATTTCCAGGGCACATACGTGCACCCTAGGAACTCCTAGGACCTCAAGAGTTGTCGCTAGAGGTCGGATGAGTCTCTCCGAGACTTCATTTGATGCTTCTCCAAGCAATGCACCGAGTTGCCCCACGTCGGTGAAAGCTCTAGTTTGGTTTTGGTGAATTGATGAAACTCTAAGTGCTAACCTAGTTTATCAAGTGATCATGAGATAGGTAGCACATTCCAAGTGGTGAAGCAAATGAAGATCATAACATGATGATGATGCCATGATGATGATCAAGTGCTTGGACTTGGAAAGAAGAAAGAGAAAAACAAAAAGCTCAAGGCAAATGTATAAACCATAGGAGCTATTTTGTTTTGGTGATCAAGACACTTAGAAAGTGTGATCACATTTAGGTTTGATAGCCATACTATTAAGAGGGGTGAAACTCATATCGGAATGCGGTTATCAAAGTGCCACTAGATGCTCTAACTCATTGCATATGCATTTAGGATCTAGTGGAGTGCTAACACCCTTGAAAATGTTTATGAAAATATGCTAACACATGTGCACAAGGTGATACACTTGGTGGTTGGCACATTTGATCAAGGGTGGTGAAGTTTAGGTGCAAGAGTAAGTAACTCCACCGGTGGAGTGTCCGCCCATAGAGTGCGGACAGTCCGACGGTGCCACCGACTCCCTAGACAGAAAAGACGGAGATCACTGAAAGTGATCGAACACTGGCCTCGGTTGGACCGGCGTGTCCGGTCAGGTGTAGCAGCGAAGACGCTGGTGTCGGTCAAACGACAGGACGCTGGGTCACTCTACGACCGAACACTGAAGGGCTATGTCCGGTCGTGTTGTCGGTCAGCACAATAAGAAGTCACAGTGTGACCGGACGCTGGTAGGGTCCGATCAAGCATGACCGGACGCATCTGATCGACAAAAATCGATTTTGGAACCTTACTGTAAACGACCAGATGCTGGGTGTTCAGCGTCCGATCAACTCAGGAGCAGTGTCCGATCAAGGCAGATGACCGTTGAAGTTGGGACACGTGGCTGACTACAAGCGACCGGACGCTGGGGGCTCAGCATCCGGTCAACTGACCGGAGCGTTCGGTCACCCCGCATTATGCCCAGTGAAGGGGTATAATGGCTCTATTTTTTGAGGGCTTCTATTTAAGCCCCATGGCCGGTTGAAGCTCAAACCTTTGGCCATTTTCATTGACATAGCAAACTTGTGAGCTTAGCCAAAGCCCTCCCACTCATCTCCATCATTGATTCATCATTATAGTGAGATTGGGAGTGAATCCAAGTGCATTGCTTGAGTGATTGCATCTAGAGGCACTTGGTGTTTGGGTTTCGCTGCGTGATTTCACTTGTTACTCTTGGTGGTTGCCGCCACCTAGACGGCTTGGAGTAGCGAGGATCGTTGAGCGGAGGGTGGTGATTGTCTCCGGCTCCGATCGTGGTGATTGTGAGGGGTTCTTGACCTTTCCCCGGTGGAGCGCCAAAAGGTACTCTAGTGGATTGCTCGTGGCTTGTGTGATCCTCATCTTGTGTTGGTTGTGTAGCACCCTATTGAGGGTTTGGCGTGTGAACCTCCAAGTGAGTGAATCGCCACAACGAGGACTAGCTTGCCGGCAAGTAAGTGAACCTCGGTAAAAAATCATTGTGTTCATCATTGATTCCGAGGTGATTGATCTTCATTGTTATTCATCCTTGTGATTGATTGGTTTCTTCATCTATACGACGGTATAACCTTCTTGATCACTCTCTTTACTTTACTGTAAACTAGTTGACGAGCTCTTTAGTATAGCTAGTTGTGAGAGCTTGCTTGCTTAGTTGGTGTGGCTCTTTAGTTAGCCTTTGAGAGCACACTAACATAGGGTAGTGTCATAGCTATTGTGTGAATAGACACTATCTAAACTAGAATTGTGGTAAGTGGCTTGCATTTTGAGTAGGCTAGTGCAATACTTGCTTCGCCTCATAATTGTCTAACCATTTTGTTAAGTGTTGGTATAGAAATTTTATTAGGCTATTCACCCCCCCCCTCTAGCCATTAGGACCTTTCAAGTGGTATCAGAGCCAAGGTCACCATTATTTGAGGCTTAACAACCTTCGGTGTTAAAATGGCTCAAATCAACAACACCAAGAAGCCACCCCAATTTGATGGCACAAATTATCCCTATTGGAAGTCAAAAATGACCACACACATCAAGTCAATCAATAGAAAGGTGTGGAAGGTGGTAGAAACCAAAATTGAGATTGGTGATCCGGAGAATCCTACCACGGCCGAAGAAGTACTTCTCCAAAATAATGACATTGCTCTAAGTGCTATTCGTGATACAATTGATGAGAGAACATTGGAGCAAATCAAGAATATTGAGATGGCTTATGAGGCTTGGAAGAAATTGGAAGAATCATTTGAGGGCACTCAAGCCATAAAGGGTGCAAAGGCTTACATTCTCAAGGAGTAGTTTGCAAGCTTCAAGATGAAGGAGGATGAGAGTGTGCCGGAGATGTTTCATAGGCTTCAAGTGCTTGTCAATGATCTCAAAGCACTTGGAGAAGAGGTGAAGGACAAGGACTTCTCCCACAAGTTCTTGAGATGCTTGCCTTCAAGATTTGGCACATTGGTCACTATTCTAGTGAGGAGTGGTTTGGACACCATGACACCAAACCAAGTATTGGGAGATATAATGACCGATGATACTTATAGAGATGATGATGAGAAGGAAGAAAAGAAGGAGAAGAAAGATGAGAAGAAGGATGAGAAGAAGAAGAGTGTGGCATTCAAAGCCACGTCATCCAAGGGCAAAGCAAAGCAAGAAACATCAAGTGAAGAAGATGAATCATGGGATGATGATGATGATGAGAAGATGGCTCTATTTGTCAAGAGATTTGGCAAGTTCATGGTGAAGAAGGGCTACCGTGCTAGAAGAAAGAAGTCTTCATCCAAGAACAAAGAAGAGTCAAGAAGGTGCTTCAAGTGTGGAAGCAAAGATCATCTTGTTGCTCAATGCCCATACAATAGCGACAATGATGATGATAACAAGAAGAACAAGAAAAAGGACAAGAAGGAAAAGAAAGAGAATAAGGACAAGATGGCCTTCAAGAAGAAGAAGGGTGGTTCATATGTAGTCACTTGGGATAGTGATGCTTCCTCAAGTGATGATGATGATGATAGTGATGATCACAAGACCACCAAGAAGAAGGTTCTTTCAAGCATTGCCATCAATGAGAAGCCTTCTCTCTTCAAATCTTCATCATGCTTCATGGCTAAGGCCACTAAGGTATAATCTTGGGATGATGAAAGTGATGAAGAACATGATGATGATAATGAACATGAAAATGAAAATGATAGTGATAGTGATAATGATGAACCTACTAAGGATGAATTATTTGACATGCTAGAAGATGCTAAAGAACACTTTGACATTAAGAGAAGGGAATGCAAGAGCTTGAATAAGGAGGTAAAAGCCCTTAAGCAAGCCCTTGATGAGCTCAAAGCAACTCATGAGAAGCTAGAGGAAGCCCATGAGAAGCTTGGTAAGGCTCACAAAAAGCTTGAAAAGGCTTATTCCACTTTGCTTAATGAACAAGATAAAAAGAAGCATGTTGAAACTTGTGATGTAGGCTTAACTTGTGATATAATTAATGAATCACTATCTATCCCTATCATTGTTTCTCGTACTAACCCTTCTTGTAGCACTTCCACTTCTACCTCATCTAGTAGTAATGGTCTCACTTGTGATGCCTCACTTGTGGTTAAGAATGAGAACCTCAAGAAGGAGGTCAATAAGCTCACTCACACCTTAGCTAAAGCTTATGGTGGTGAGGACCGCTTGCTTATGTGCTTGGGTAGCCAAAGAGCTTCTCTCTACAAAGAGGGATTGGGCTATACCCCCAAGAAAGGCAAGGCGGCCTTTGCTTCTCATAAGACTAGTTTTGTGAAGAACAATGGTCGGTTTTGTACTAGTTGCAAGCAAGTTGGTCATAAAGAGCATGAATGCGCCAACAAGAGCAAAAATGCTAATGTATCCTCCCTCAAGCTTGATTCATGCTATATGCTTACTAAGGGTACAAATGGTGTAAAGGCTAAGTTCATTGGTAAACCATGGATGGGCTCAAAGAAGAAAGCCATTTGGGTACCAAAGAGCTTAGTGACTAACCTTCAAGGACCCAAGCGAGTTTGGGTACCTAAAAAGAATTGATCTTCTTTTGTAGGTCAATTACAAAGCCAGAGGAAGGCATTGGGTTCTTGATAGTGGGTGCACTCAACACATGACCGGTGATGCAAGAATGTTCAACTCAATCAACACCAATGGCAATGATGGTTATGATAGTATCACATTTGATGACAATGGTAAAGGCAAGGTCAAAGGGCTTGGTAAGATTGCAATATCCAATGACATGAGCATATCTAATGTGTTGCTAGTAGAGAGCTTGAACTTTAATTTGCTATCTGTGGCTCAATTGTGTGATCTTGTATTTAAATGCATATTTGGGGTAGATGATGTAGAGATCATAAGTGTAGATGATTCTAACTTGATCTTCAAAGGCTTTAGATATGAGAATCTATACTTGGTTGATTTCAATGCTAGTGAAGCTAGATTTTCTACATGCTTGTTCACTAAGTCTAGCATGGGTTGGTTATGGCATAGAAGGCTTGGTCATGTTGGAATGAAACAATTGAATAGATTGGTTAAGCATGACTTAGTTAAAGGCTTGAAAAATGTTGTGTTTGAAAAGGATAAGCTTTGTAGCTCTTGTCAAGCCGGCAAACAAGTTGGAAACACCCATCCTAAGAAAAACATGATGAGCACTAGTAAAGCACTTGAGTTATTGCACATGGATTTGTTTGAGCCAACACAATACACTAGTATCGATGGAAACAAATATGGCTTTGTGATAGTGGATGACTACACTAGATACACTTGGGTATTCTTTCTAGTGGACAAAAGTGATGTGTTTGCAACATTCAAATCATTTGTCAAAGGCATTCACAATGAATTTGAAACAACCATCAAGAGAGTTAGAAGTGACAATGGTAGTGAGTTCAAGAACACTAGAATTGATGAGTTGTGTGATGAATTTGGAATTAGACATCAATTCTCGGCCAAATATACTCCATAATCAAATGGCCTTGTTGAGAGGAAGAATAGAACACTTATTGATATGGCAAGGTCTATGCTTAGTGAGTACAATGTGTGAAGCGACCTGATTTCCACGAAGGGAATTCCACAGAGTCAAAGTGTAATAAGACCGTTGTAGATCATATTACCCAAATTTTCAGTCGAATACCACATCCATACAACGATAATATCAGAGTACAAATAGTGCGGAATTACATAATTTATTATATCGCCGCATTGGCGGAATCAAAAGTAGCATTCATTCAGAATAGCTTGAAGATAAGATCACCAAACTCGAGCGTAGGAACGAACCCCTCAACCATCAAACTCCTCGGAGCTAAACTCCTCAGCAGAACCTATGTGCCAAAATGTATCAGTATGATTTGTACTGGCCACTCCCACCCTATGAGCATTGCTTTGTGAAATTGAATGCAAGTTGGATATAATCAAAAGGAACCTATAAGGCTGGGGTTTCCTATGTTTAGCATGTCAAGTATATAATAATAGTTGGTCAAGTTTTAACACCATTCCCACACACATTCCACCCCATTCCCTTTCCAGAGCCAGGTTTCGATCATGGGATCGATATACCACCATCCACACCATCACCATACCATCGCTCAGTCGACAGGCCAACTCCCTCTCGGCACTGTCTCAAGGCCCGTAGCCCCTGGATACGTCCGACACTCTCTCATAGGGGAAGAAGAGGACTCATCTCACTATCTAGTTTAAGCGAAACCCAGGAAAGGTCCATAGCCGACAAGTCGGCACATGTATCGATCGATCAATCATACACTCTGCAGAGGTTTTACATAACCACAAGATCTACCTTCTTCGCTGACCGTCGTCAACTAGGCTGATTGCGGCCGCTTGCTAGCCTAGGATAATGCCACTCTACCATTCAGCCCTGGTACACCCCAAGTCTAGTCTGGGGTGGCTGAAACTGTGTAGTCATGAGCCGGGTCCACAAGGTCTCCATGAAGTCTCGGAAGGGTGTGGGGGAATCCTCCGCGCCCCATACCTCCTTACACTATACGCTATCAACCTAGCAGTAGTGGCAATATCCTACCAAGTAGTCCGGTCATCCCACACCATATAGGGCGAGTGGTACGTAAGGCTTCCCAGTGAATCTGAGTACTAGTAAGTCCTTAGGGATGACCAAGCCAGAATGTCTCCATCAGGGTTTCCATTTATCGTGCCACCACAGCACCTCTATCCTAGGCTCCTCCCATCATATGTTCACACCCAGGACCACCTCATATACCATTTATCCACCACAGGTATCCATTCTAGGGGTGCCCAGGTAGCACCCCATGGCAAGACTTGCCCCAAGCTCGTCGTATACTCCAACTTGGTTGACACAACCCTCACCCTCCACACACCCAAGTCACACACGCAGCACTCTCCCCATAGTCTAGATAACACCAGTTTCCACCACGCATTAATGTAGTATAAGCATAGTAGAAGTGTAAGCAATGAAATATAGCAGTAAGCATGTGTCTAGCCTAATAGCAGGGTATGCAGGGGTAAGGTTGCGTCAAGGTAAAGGCCATCAAGTAAGCATACTACCATGCAAGTCCTATCATTGTATGATTATAACAGTGAGTAAAGTAATAGCAGTTCTATATTAGCCATGCGTAATAAGTGCTACGAGATTGGGTGGGATGTGGCACCTTCAGTGTAGTCGTCTCCGTACTCCTCACGGTACTCATGATCCTCGTCCGTCTGGTTCTCCTCCGAGTCTGCATACGATTGAATTATAGTCGTATTAGCGACGTCTATAGAATAGCACCAAGAAGCAATGAAAATTCAAAAGAGCCAAATACACTCAAACATGGGTTCATTGCGTAATGCTCGATTTTAGATGAATTTTGGTCCTAGTTTCGTATTTTTCTGAGATCGTATGAATTAGTTATGAATTTTTGAAGTTTTAATCATTTCTGAAATTGGGGAAAAGGCTGATTAATTCAGGGCTGACACGTGTCACGCTGTGACTGGTCCACGTGGCATGCTGACATCAGCGTGACATCAGCGTGACGTCATCATCTCGGCTCCGAGCTGACAAGTGGGGTCCTGCTGACGTCATCAACGTCATCATTTCCGACAGGTGGGGCTAGAGGCTCTTGGGTCACTAACTTGTGGGTCTGGTCAAAGTCAACGTTAAGTCAACGGGCGAGTCAACGGTCAACGGGTCATAGTCACTGACGTGTGGGGCCAGGGCTACTGACGTCAGCAGCTAACATCACCATGACGTCACCTCAGCTGTGTTTGTTACTAACAGGTGGGACCCGCATGACGTCATTGTGACATCAGCATGACGTCACCAACTGACAAGTGGGTCCAGAGTCTCTGTGTTGCTGACATGTGGGGCCAGTCTATCGGTCAATGTTGACCGGTCAACAGTCAACACGGACCGGGTCAAACTGGGCCGGTTGGGCCTGGATATGGGCTAGGCTTTGGCCCACCACGTGGCATGCTGTGGCGCTGCCACATCGTAGCCAAGGGCCTCCACTGGGCTTTGTCCATAGCTCGGCCCACACTACGTGGTTCACGGTGGACTCGTGTTCATGGTCCATGGACCGTTGGCTGGGTCTTCGGTCGATCGAGTCCACCCTTTTCCCTCTGCCCTGGTCTACGTGCACCGGGTGCAGGCGTGTGTGGCCAGCGAGGAAGGATTCCTCTGCTTCCTTCCCCGACATGCCCCTGCCGGTGGTGTGCTCCGCGAGCTCCCACAGCGGCGTTGGCATCCAATTGAAGGTGGGGAAAAGCTTTGTTAGGCCTCAGCGAATATGGTAGTGGGGTCAAGGGTGGACAGCCAGGGCTTCCCAGGGCATTGGCCACTGGTGGTCGGTGGCTTGGTCGTGGCGGTGCTCGCCGGCGGGGCATCTAGGGGCTATTCTAGGGGTCCTGGTGCCCCGTTCCCATTTAGACGGCTAGCAGGGCAATAGGGTAAAGTGTCGACTATGACCAAAGGGCGTGGCGGAGTCTCGCACGCGGTGGTGGTGCATGTGGAGCTCCAGCCGGTGGTCTAGTGCTTATGGCCAAGGCGCTGCGGCTGGCTAATGGGGTCTCGGTCTACGTGGCTATCCTCCGGGGCATCATGGTGGTGCTATGTCTACTTCCTAGTCCGGTGAGGCGGCCGAGTGTGCAAGTGGTGGCCGCGCCATGACAGCGGCATCATGAGCATGGCGTTGCGCGTGCTCTGCTTATGGGTCCAAGGGCTAGGAGGAGGTCTCAGCCAAAGAATCACCCGAGTGGTGCTGGCGGCGTTTGGTGGTGGTGCGGTGGCGAGGCGCGTTGTCGGGGTAGGCGCTTAGGGCGGCGCTCTAGCTCCGGTGATCGGCATCACTGAGCTCTCTGCTCGCCTCCCTCTTATAAACTCCTTCTTGGCCCTCTTCTCTCGGTGCAGTGCGGGCTGTTGGGCCACCGAGCGATGGCATCGTGGGCTAAGGAATCCCTAGGGTGCTCTAGCATCACTTTATAGCCCCGGTGCCCGAGCTTCATCCATGGCGGACGGGGCGGACGGCTGGCGATACGTCGAGGGCATCGAACGGTATCGCGGGCGTGGGTGGTTGGCGCGGAGGTTGCGTGGGCGCAGCGCCAAGGGAGCAGGGCCAGGTGATTCTCGTGACCCCGGGCCCACGCCTGTCACTTTGGTCGGGACTCGGTCAGAGGCGGTGCTGGCATGGGGAGGAAGATGCAACTATGGCGGGGGGTGGCTGACACATGGGGTCAGGTTGGCAGCGACAGCAGGCAAAGCAGGAAGGCGCGTGGGCGTGAGCAGCGCGCTGGGCTGGATAGCGGGGCCGGGTGCTGCCGCGCGCAAGCTGGGCTGGCTTGTTGGGCCGGCTGCTGCTGCGCACAAGCTGGGCTGGCTAGCGGGCCAGCTGCTGTTGCACGCAAGCTAGGCTGGCTAGCGGGCCTTCTCCTTTTCTTTTCCTTTTTCTGTTTTATTTTTCTTCTCCTTTGTTTAAATTCAAATTTGATTTGGAATTTGAATTCAAAATTGGTGTACCTTATTCATTGGAGTTTTAGATATGAGGCCCACAACATTCTTTTATATGTATTAGGAACTTTATTTAGCTATTTTGTATAACAAAAATAGGTGTAGTTTTGTTATACAAAAATAGAAATAGTTTTCTCTTTAAGCATTTATTCTTTGGTTTGATTAATAATTACTTTATGGTTTATTTCTTTAAAGGAGTTGTTAGGCATTACATAAAACAAATAGAAATCCAAATCACCATTTGAGTTAACAATGTATGCTATATTTTATTTGTCAGTATTTAAATAAACATAATTAACAAATGACATGCCATGCTCATGAAATTGTTTAGTTGGTTTATAACTAATGCAACACCTAGGGTTGCCTCCTACAGATGTCACTCAACATTGCATGGGGTTTGAAGAAAAAAATTTTGTAGTTGTGATTTTTGGTGTGTGGATTTTTGGGTTGTTACAGTCCTACCCCCTTAACAGAATCTTGTCCTCGAGATTAAAGCGTAATGTACTCTTCGAAGAGGTAAGGGTATCGTAGCCGGAGGTCAGACTCTTTCTCCCATGTTGCTTCTCTCTCAGTGTGGTTGCTCCATTGGATCTTGCACATAGGAATAGTTTTGCTTTGGGTCTCTTTGGTATCTCTACCCAGAATTCTGATAGGATGTTCTTTATACTCAAGTGTATCTTGAATGTCAAGTGTATCAGTTGGAACTACTTCAGTCGGGCACTCTCAAACACTTACGTAGCTGAGAGACATGGAATACGGGATGTACACCTGCCAATTCCTTAGGTAGCTCAAGTTTGTAGGCGAGTTTTCCAATTCTCTTATGAATCTTGTATGGCCCAACAAATCTAGGGGCTAGCTTTCCTTTCACATGGAATTGATAGTTCCACGTAGCGGGGATACCTTGAGATAGACGAAGTCTCCCACATTGAACTCAAGTTCCCTTCTTCTTTTGTCAGCATAGCTCTTGTATCGACTTTGAGCAATCCTCAAATTCTCCTTCACTTGAGCAACTCCTTCTGCATCTTGGATCTTAGCGGAATCAAAGAACGATCTTTCACCCGGTTGAGACCACATCAAAGGTGTTCTACAAGGATCTACCATACAGAGCTTCAAACGGCGACATCTTGATACTGGCTTGGTAGCTGTTGTTGTAAGAGAACTCTGCATAGGGTAGGCATTTCTCCCAATCAGAGCCATAATTCAGTACACTAGCACGAAGCATGTCTTCTAAGATCTGATTTACTCGTTTAGTCTGTCCATCTGTCTGTGGGTGGATAAGCGGTACTGAAATCAAGTTTGGTTCCAATGGACTTGTGCAGAGCTTCCCAGAATCAGGACACAAACTGAGGACCACGATCAGATACAATACTAGAGGGAGCTCCATGCAGTCTGAGAATATGCTCAACATATAGATCTGCTAATTTTTCTGGCATCGGTCTTGGTCTTAACTGGTACAAAGTGAGCAATCTTGGTCAAACGATCAACAATCACCCAGATGGAATCATTGCCTTTCTGTGATCGGGGCAATCCAACTATGAAATCCATGGATATGCTCTCCCATTTCCACTCGGGAACGTCAAGAGGCTTTAGCAATCCTACAGGCCTTTGATGTTCAGCCTTGACTCTATTACAGGTGTCACATCATGCCACATGTCCCTGCAATGTCTGTCTTCATGCCTTTCCACCAAAAGTGTTTCTTCAAGTCTTGATACATCTTTGAACCTCCAGGGTGAATACAGTACTTGGAATTGTGAGCTTCTGATAGAATTTCCTCTCGTAGTGCTGGATCAGATGGAACACAGATTCTGTTCTTGAACCAGATGGTTCCTTGTTCATCTTCCTGGTGGTTGGTCTTGTAGCCTAGTTTCATCAGACCACGGAGATATTCGATCTCTTCACAACTTTTCTGAGCTTGACGGATGTGATCTATGAGATCATACTGTATGCGGAGCTCATTCAACAAGTCATGCGGTAGTATCTCAAGTTGGAAATCTTCAATCTCTTCCTTGAGCTCAGGTGGTACGGATTCAGTGATCAAAGTGTGATAGTAACTCTTGCGACTGAGAGCATCTGCTGACTACATTAGCTTTTCCCGGATGATAGTGAATTTCTAGGTCATAGTCCTTGATCAACTCTAGCCATCGGCGTTGCCTCATATTTAGATCTTCCTGAGTGAAAAAGTACTTCAAGCTCTTGTGATCGGTATAGATATCACACTTGTTGCCTATCAAGTAGTGTCTCCAGATCTTCAAGGCATGCACAACTGCTGCTAACTCAAGATCATGAGTAGGGTAACGGTTCTCGTGTTCTTTCAACTATCGAGATGCATATGCTATCACTCTTCCATCTTGCATCAGTACACAACCAAGTCCTTGATGGGATGCATCACAATAGACCTACGAAATCTTTGCTGATATCAGGCAATGCTAGCACAGGAGTTGTGGTAAGCTTCTATTTCAATTCCTGGAAGCTTTGTTCGCACTCGGGCGTCCATTCAAACTCCTTAGTCTTCTTCAGAAGGTTGGTCATTGGACGGGCTATCTTGGAGAAGTTCTCAATGAATCGGCGATAATATCCAGCCAATCCCAAGAAACTTCTGACTTCTGTCACATTACGGGGTTGATCCCACTCTTTCACAGCTTCAATCTTGGCTGGGTCAACTGCGACACCTTCAGCTGATAGTACATGGCCTAGAAGGCAACTTCTGTAGCCAAAATTCGCATTTGCTGAACTTTGCGTAGAGCTGATGTTGGGCTAGTTTCTCAAGCACAGTTCTCAGATGATGTTCATGTTCTTCAGGTGGTGGGTGAATAAACAAGAATGTCATCAATGAATACTACCACGAACTTATCTAGTTCATTCATGAAAACCTTATTCATCATGTTCATGAAGTATGCGGGAGCATTCGTGAGTCCAAAGGACACCACGGTGAACTCAAACTGCCCATACCTAGTCACAAAAGCTATCTTCGGGATGTCACTCTCTCGAATCTTCATCTGATGATAGCCAGATCTGAGATCAATCTTGGAGAAATACTTGGCACCTCGAAGCTGATCAAGCAGATCATCGATTCTTGGCAGAGGGTACTTGTTCTTGATGGTGACTGCGTTCAAGTTCCGAGTAATCAATGCACATTCTCATTGAGCCATCCTTCTTCTTAACAAATAGAACAGGGGATCCCTAGGGTGAAGCACTGGGTCTGATATATCCCTTCGAGATGAGCTCATCAAGCTATTTCTTGAGCTCGGCCAGTTCATCAACTGACATGCGATAGGGTCTCTTGGCAATGGGTCCTGTTCCTCAGCAAAAGATCAATGATGAACTCTACATCACGGTCTGGTGGCATACCCGGTAATTCTTCAGGGAATACATCGGGATAGTCTCTGACCACAGGCACATCATGAACTGTCTTCTCCTCTTTCTGTGATTCTGAACTGGCTTTAAGGGCACATAGGATAGAAGTGGACTTTCTGGACTGGGGTTCACATCTAATGACTTGGCCCGATGGGTGGGTCACTTGGACGTATCTAGGTGAACATGATATGATACCTCGGTGAATGGTTAGCCAATCCATACCTAGGATGACATCTAGGCTTGTGGAAGGTAACAGGGTTAGGTCGGCTTTCAAAGACTAAGACCTTCAATGGTAAGACTCACTCCCTTACAGATGTGTGTGCACTTTAGGTCTCCTAAAGGTGAACTGGTGATGATAGGCTTTTCACGTGGGGTTACAGGCAGGTCATGCTCTCGTGCAAACTTGGATGATATGTAAGAACAAGTTGCTCCAGAGTCAAATAGAACTGATGCAGTATTGCCATTAACTAAAAACATACCATACACCACGTCAGGGGCAGCCTGTGCTTCCTTGGCATCCAGATGGTTGAGACGTCCATGGGTAGCAGATCCCTTGAACTAAGACTTCTGAGCAGCTGAGTTCTATGGGCACTAGCGGCTTTGTGACCTGGTTGGCCATAAGCGAAGCAGGTGAAAGGCGCACCGCCTGTAGGGGTTGGCGCGAGGTGCCTTCTAGTTTCCAGTGCTTGGTGCGGAGCGGTTCTATGCTGGGCATTCATTCACAGAGCGGGAACGGTTGAAACGTCCTGAGTGTTGCAGTCCTGAGCATAACGGTCCGGGTGTAACGATCCTGAGCAGGGCGGGAGTATTTGGCGGTGTAGCCTCCACTACCCCTACTCGATCCAGGGTTGTCATCCCTGTTGTGGCAAGAGCATTCCCTGGATGGTGCATCTCTGTGGGACCTCTTACGATCACGGCCATGGAAGGACTCCTTAGGCTTACGCTTCCTCTTCCCTGTACTCCTCTCTAGCTTCAGCACAGTCCTTCTCAATCTAGATGCAGCGATCCACCAGAGCACGCAACGTGCTACTCTCAATACCGCCAAACTTCAAGCTTGATGTGCGGGTTGAGTCCCTTGCGGTAATAGTACAGCTTCTCCTTCTCAGAGTTCACAACATAGGAAGGTGCATAGCGTAGAAGGTTGGTGAAACGAGTAGTATACTCAGTCACCCTGTCCTTTCCCATCTTGATGTTGCGAAACTCCTCAGCTTTGGCCTCCATGATACCCTTGGGAATGTGATACTCAGTGAATGCTTAGGCGAACTCATCCCATGAGATGTTGGCAGGGTCCTCATGGGAATCACTGAAACTGTCCCACCAGGCGTGTGCTGCACCTGTGAGCTGGTGTGTGGCAGCTCCAACACACTCATCGTCGGTGAAAGTAGTGAGGTCAAGCTTCTTCTCTATCTCCTTGAGCCAGTCATCGGCTACAAGCAGGGTCAGGGTCGGTGCCATCATAGGTAGGTGGCCTTAGCTTTAGAAATCCTTCTAGCTTCCTTTGGAAGTCATTCTGCTAGCCTCCCTGGCGACGGTTTGCTCCTATTAACAAGAGCTGCAAGAAGTTGGGTCTGTTGTGCCATCACTTCTGCCAGGTTCGGTGGTGGTGGTGGTGGAATGTTCTCCTCAGGCGGCGGGGTATTCTCCAGGTTGAAGGGTATCCCTCCATGTCCATGGCCACGGCCATGGCCACGGTTGTTGCCACCACGCCCCCCATTTGGTTCGACTAGTTCAGGGGTGGGCGCACGTCCACGGTTCATTAGGCGATTAGATCGGCGGTTCGGCATCTACAACACGAATCATAGGAATTTTAGTGTTTGTGCCATAAGTGCTTATAATTTAGTATGGTTACATGATTTTGACGATTTAAAGAAAAACATTTATTCTATCCAACACTCATTACAAAGAAGCAATAAGGTCCATAAAATGCAATAAGATCCAAAACATTCATTACATGGGTTTTATTACATAGCATCATCTCCAGTAGCTACACTTGAAGACTAGCGAGAATCGTACTACGCATAGTGTCTCATATTACATCTCATAAGGGGTACATCATGGGGTACAACCTATGGAAGCTACTGACATGACTCATGACCACGCAGGGTCATCTACTCTAACTCGTACACCGCAGCTGGGATACGACTGTTCTCGATCTCGATCTCCTTGTCAGACTTGTGAAGTCGAGGACACGTACTTCAAGGCCTCGGCGAGCTCCTCAGTAGGCTTGGCTCCAGGTAGGGTAGGGTAGGCATCTAGGTTGAGGTGAGTCGGGGCTAACTCAAACTCCTCTATCCTAGGCTTCGTCTTGCTACCAATCTCCTTGGGTAGCTGATCCCACATACCCTTCATCTCCTTGAGGCGCTTCTTGTCAGACTTCTACCAAGCCTGCCATGTCCTCTCACACTTGTCCTATAGGTACTCGTTCTGCCTGAGTGCCTCGATCAGGTGACCCTAGTTGTGAACGGCCTTCTTCCTGAACTCCTCTAAATCCTGAGTCATGGTCTTGTTCCGAGATTGGATTTTTAGCATATCAATCCCCTTGGACCTCTCTCTGTCTCCTCTACGGTTGAACTCGGCCTTCTTGTCGTCCAACTCTCTCTGCAACTCCAAGACCTTGCTATCGAGGCTAGCAGTTCCTATTGCCTAGGTCGGCGGCTTTGTCCTGTAAGTCTACGACCTCGGTTCTATGGACTTCTTCACGACGGTTGAGCTCGTCCTGTAGCTTGGCAACTGTCTCAAGTAGACTAGCTCGCTCCTATGCTCCCTATGAGTCTCACTCCTAGTACTCCCACAGAAGGGCCTAGTCCTGACATCTCCTCTGCTCCAGCTGGGTCACGTACCTATCCTGCTCTAGTAGGTGAATAGCTGAGACGCAAAGGCATTTGTCCTCCTCGGCAAAGATAACTCTGCGGCTACGAAACTCTGCTCACTAGGGGTAAGGCTGAGGTCGAGGGCCTAGGGAAGTAGACGGAACTCTGTCGTCTTCAGGTGCTCGTAGTGATCCCTCATCACTCTGTGAAGTGCCTTGTGTGAGATAGCTTGCAGTCCCTCCTCGACTGTGTCCTCTATAGTCAACTCGGTGAAAGCTGGGACAGAAGGTAAGGTAGTGCTAGCTGGGAACTCGACTAAGGTGACTAATCGGTCCTTCGATTCCTCCTTCCTGAGCTAGCTTCCCGGTGCAAGGTGACCTTGACAAGCTCGTTAGGGACTCCTAACGTGACGAGAACTCGATAGAGGGTCTGTGCAAAACCCCTGAGCTCACGTAGGTCGAAGGTAAGCTTGGCGTGGTCCAGAGGTAGCGGTCCTAGGGGCGGCCAGTCGACGTTCGTTGCCATCTGCATGTTTTAAGGAACAGGTGTTAGCAGGTCAATAATAGATAAGCCTTGCATAAAAGTAAATGCAGGGTCGGTATATAACCGAAAGAAGGGCTGTTCATGTCCTATTCTATCGTCCATTTCTGAGGGTTTCATCCTATGGTCAAGTATGGCTCTGATACCAACTGAAGCGACCTGATTTCCACGAAGGGAAATCCACAGAGTCGAAGTGTAATAAGACCGTTGTAGATCATATTACCCAAATTCCAGTCGAATACCACATCCATACAACGATAATATTCAGAGTACAAATAGTGCGGAATTACATAATTATTACATCGCCGCATTGGCGGAATCAAAAGTAGCATTCATTCAGAATAGCTTGAAGATAAGATCACCAAACTCGAGCGTAGGAACGAACCCCTCAACCGTCAAACTCCTCGGAGCTATACTCCTCAGCAGAACCTGTGTGCCAAAATTTATCAGTACGATTTGTACTGGCCACTCCCACCCTATGAGCATTGCTTTGTGGAAATTGGATGCAAGTTGGATATAATCAAAAGGAACCTATAAGGCTGGGGTTTCCTATGTTTTAGCATATCAAGTATATAATAATAGTTGGTCAAGTTTTAACACCATTCCCACACACATTCCACCCCATTCCCTTTCCAGAGCCAGGTTTCGATCCTGGGATCGATATACCACCATCTCCACACCATCACCATACCATCGCTCAGTCGATAGGCCAACTCCCTCTCGGCACTGTCTCAAGGCCCGTAGCCCCTGGCTACGTACCGACACTCTCTCATGGGGAAGAAGAGAAGGACTCATCTCACTATCTAGTTTAAGCGAAACCCAGGAAAGGTCCATAGCCGACAAGTCGGCACATGTATCGATCGATCAACCATACACTCTGCAGAGGTTTTACATAACCACAAGATCTGCCTTCTTCGCTGACCGTCGTCAACTGGGCTGATTCCGGCCGCTTGCTAGCCTAGGATAATGCCACTCTACCATTCAGCCCTAGTACACCCCAAGTCTAGTCTGGGGTGGCTGAAACTATGAGTCATGAGCCGGGTCCACAAGGTCTCCATGAAGTCTTGGAAGGGTGTGGGGGAATCCTCCATGCCCTCGTACCTCCTTACACTGTCCGCTATCAACCTAGCAGTAGTGGCAATATCCTACCAAGTAGTCCGGCCGTCCCGCACCATATAGGGCGAGTGGTACGTAAGGCTTCCCGGTGAATCTGAGTACTAGTAAGTCCTTAGGGATAACCAAGCCAGAATGTCTCCATCAAGGTTTCCATTTATCGTGCCACTATAGCACCTCCATCCTGGGCTCCTCCCATCATAGGTTCACACCTAGGACCACCTCATATACCATTTACCCACCATAGGTATCCATTCCAGGGGTGCCTCGGTAGCACCCCATGGCAAGACTTGCCCCAGGCTTGTCGTATAGTCCAACTTGGTCGACACAACCCTCACCCTCCACACACCCAAGTCACACACGCAGTACTCTCCCCATAGTCCAGATAACACCAGTTTCCACCATGTATTAATGTAGTATAAGCGTAGTAGAAGTGTAAGCAATGAAATATAGCGGTAAGCGTGTGTCTAGCCTAATAGCAGGGTATGCAGGGGTAAGGTTGTGTCAAGGTAAAGGCCATCAAGTAAGCATACTACCATGTAAGTCCTATCATTGTATGATTATAACAGTAAGTAAAGCAATAGCAGTTCTATATTAGCCATGCGTAATAGGTGCTACGAGATTGGGTGGGATGTGGCACCTTCAGTGTAGTCGTCTCCGTACTCCTCACGGTACTCACGATCCTCGTCTGTCTAGTTCTCCTCCGAGTCTGCATACAATCGAATTATAGTCGCGTTAGCGACGTCCATAGAATAGCACCAAGAAGCAATGAAAATTCAAAAGAGCCAAATGCACTCAAACATGGGTTCATTGCGTAAAGCTCGATTTTAGATGAATTTTGGTCCTAGTTTCGTATTTTTTAGAGGTCGTATGAATTAGTTATGAATTTCCAAAGTTTTAATCATTTCTGAAATTGGGGAAAAGGCTGATTAATTCAGGGCTGACACGTGTCACGCTGTGACTAGTCCATGTGGCATGCTGACGTCAGCGTGACGTCAGCATGACATCATCATCTCGGTGCTGACAAGTGGGGGTCCTGCTGATGTCATCTTGACGTCAGCATGACGTCATCAACGTCATCGTTTCCGACAGGTGGGGCCAGAGGCTCTTGGGTCACTAACTTGTGGGTCCGGTCAAAGTCAATGTCAAGTCAACGGGTGAGTCAACGGTCAACGGGTCATAGTCACTGACGTGTGGGGCCAGGGCTGCTGACGTCTGCAGCTAACATCACCGTGACGTCACCTCAGCTGTGTTTGTTACTAACAGGTGGGACCCGCATGACGTCGTCATGACATCAGCATGATGTCACCTACTGACAAGTGGGTCCAGAGTCTCTGTGTCGCTGACATGTGGGGCCAGTCTATCGGTCAACGTTAGACATCAAGGGTGGGCCGGTTGGGCCTGGATATGGCCTGGGCTTTGGCCCACCACGTGGCATGCTGTGGCGCTACCACGTCGTAGCCAAGGGCCTCCACTGGGCTTCGTCCATAGCTTGGCCCACACTGCGTGGTTCATGGTGGACTCATGTTCACGGTCCATGGACCGTTGACTGGGTCTTCGGTGGACCGAGTCCACCCTTCTTCCCTCTGGCCTAGTCTATGTGCACCGGGTGTAGGCATGTGTGGCAGGCGAGGAAGGATTCCTCTGCTCCCTTCCCTGGCGTGCCCCCATCGGTGGTGTGCTCTCTGGCGAGCTCCCACAGCGGTGTTGGCATCCAATTGAGGTGGGGAAAAGCTTCGTTAGGCCTCGGCGAATACGGTAGTGGGGTCAAGGTGGTGGCCAGGGCTTCCCAGGGCGTTGGCCACGGTGGTTGGCGGCTTGGTCGTGGCGGTGCTCGCCGGCGGGGCATCTAGGGGCTGTTCCAGGGGTCCTGGTGCCCCGTTCCCTTTCAGATGGCTAGCAGGCGACAGCGTAAAGTGTTGATGATGACCAAAGGGTGTGGCAGAGTCCGCGCATGGTGGTGGTGCACGACGGAGCTCCGGCCAGTGGTCTGGTGCTCGTGGCCAAGGCGCTGCGGCCGGCTAACGGGGTCTCGGTCTACGGAGCTATCCTCCGGGTGTCACGGTGGTGCTACGGCTACTTCCTAGTCCGGCGAGGCGGCCGGGTGCGCAAGTGGTGGCCGCGCCATGACGGCGGCGTCGTGAGCGCAGCGTGCGCGTGCTCTGCTACGGCATCCAAGGGCTAGGAGGAGGTCTCAGCAAAAGGTCTCACCGAGTGGTGCTGGCGGCGTTCGGTGGTGGTGCGGTGGCGAGGCGCGTTGTCGGGGTAGGCACTTAGGGCGGCGCTCTGGCTCTGGTGATCGGCGTCTCCGAGCTCTCTGCTCGCCTCCCTCTTCCGAACTCCTTCTCGGCCCTCTTCTCTCGGTGCAGTGTGGGCTATTGGGCCACCGAGCAGTGGCGTCATGGGGCTGAGGAATCCCTAGGGCGCTCTGGCGTCGCTTTATAGCCCCGGTGCCCGAGCTTCATCCATGGCGGATGGGGCGGACGGTTGGCGATGCATCGAGGGCATCGAACGGTATCGCGGGCGCGGGTGGTTGGCACGGAGGTTGCGTGGGCGCAGCGCCAAGGGAGCAGGGCCAGGTGATTCGCGTGACCCCGGGCCCACGCCTGTCACTTTGGTCAGGACTCAGTCGGAGGTGGTGCCGGCGTGGGGAGGAAGATGACACTGTGGCGGGGGTGGCTGACACATGGGGTCAGGTTGGCAGCGACAGCAGGCGAAGCAGGAAGGCGCACGGGCATGAGCAGCGCGCTGGGCTGGCTAGCGGGGCCGGGTGCTGCCGCGCGCAAGCTAGGCTGGCTTGCTAGGCCGGCTGCTGCTACGCGCAAGCTGGGCTGGCTAGCGGGCCAGCTGCTGCTGCGCGCAAGCTGGGCTGGCTAGCGGGCCTTCTCCTTTTCTTTTCCTTTTTCTATTTTATTTTTCTTCTCCTTTGTTTAAATTCAAATTTGATTTGGAATTTAAATTCAAAATTGGTGTACCTTATTCATTGGAGTTTTAGATATGAGGCCCACAACATTCTTTTATATATATTAGGAACTTTATTTAGCTATTTTGTATAACAAAAATAGGTGTAGTTTTGTTATACAAAAATAGAAATAGTTTTCTCTTTAATCATTTATTCTTTGGTTTGATTAATAATTACTTTATGGTTTATTTCTTTAAAGGAGTTGTTAGGCATTACATAAAACAAATGGAAATCCAAATCACCATTTGAGTTAACAATGTATGCTATATTTTATTTGTCAGTATTTAAATAAACATAATTAACAAATGACATGCCATGCTCATGAAATTGTTTAGTTGGTTTACAACTAATGCAACACCTAGGGTTGGCTCCTACAGATGTCACTCAACATTGCATGGGGTTTTGAAGAAAAAAATTTGTAGTTGTGATTTTTGGTGTGTGGATTTTTGGGTTGTTACAATGTGAGTCAATCTTTTTGGGCCGAAGCTATCAACACAGCTTGCTATTGTAGCAACCACCTCTATTGTCACCGATTGAAAGAGAAGACACCATATGAGCTCTTGAATGGTGGAAAGCCCAACATTGCATATTTTTGGGTCTTTGGTTGCAAATGCTATATCTTGAAGAAAGGCACAAGATTGGGCACGTTTGATAAGAAATGTGATGAAGGATTCCTACTTGGCTATTCCACCACAAGCAAAGCATATAGAGTTTGGAATTTGGATAGTGGCACTCTTGAGGAAGTTCATGATGTTAAATTTGATGAAACCAAGGATTCACAAGTAGAGAATGAGAACTTAGAAGATGTTAGAGGCATTCAACTTTCAAATGCCATGAAGAACATGGATATTGGTGAATTGAGGCCTAGGCAAGTGAATGATGATGAAGATAATCAAGTGCAAGTGCTCTCTAACTCAAATGTGCAAGATGATACAAATCAAGTTAGTGCAAGTGGATCTCATGACAATGAACAAGATCAAGTAGCTAGTACATCATCTCAACCAAATGATCAAGCAAGTGCAAGCAATCAAGTTCCAATCCTCCAACTAACAAATATTGCAAAAGATCATCAATTGGACACTATCATTGGTGATATTTCAAGAGGTGTACAAACAAGATTAAGATTGGCATCATTTTATAAACACTTCTCATTTGTGTCATCCATTGAACCAAAGAAGATAGATGAAGCATTGAAGGATGTTGATTGGGTGAATGCTATGCATGAAGAATTGAATAACTTCACAAGAAATCAAGTATGGGAATTAGTAGAGAGACCAAAGGGACACAATGTGATTGGAACCAAATGGGTCTTTAGAAACAAGCAAGATCAAGATGGGATAGTAGTAAGGAACAAAGCAAGATTGGTAGCACAAGGATATACACAAGTTGAAGGTCTTGACTTTGGAGAAATATATGCCCCGGTTGCTAGATTGGAAGCAATTAGAATCTTGCTAGCCTATGCTTGTGCCCACAACATCAAGCTATATCAAATGGATGTTAAGAGTGTATTTCTCAATGGCTACATCAATGAAGAAGTATATGTTGAGCAACCTCCTGGTTTTGAAGATGACAAGAAGCCCAACCATGTGTACAAATTGAAGAAGGCATTGTATGGCTTGAAACAAGCACCTAGAGCATGGTATGAGAGATTGAGGAATTTCCTACTCTCTAAAGGGTTCACAATGGGCAAGGTTGATACCACTCTTTTCATCAAGAAGATTGGAAAAGATCTATTTGTATTGCAAATCTATGTAGATGATATCATATTTGGATCAACTAATCAAGACTTTTGTGATAAGTTTGGAAAGATGATGGCTAATAAGTTTGAGATGTCCATGATTGGAGAGTTGAGTTACTTCCTTGGTCTTCAAATCAAGCAATTGAAGAACGGTACATTTATAAGTCAAGGCAAGTACATCAAAGACATGATCAAGAAATTTGGCATGTGTGATAGCAAAGTCATTAGCACACCAATGGGAACCAATGGCAACTTGAATAGTGATGCAAGTGGAAATATGGTGGATCAAAAGTTGTATCGGTCTATGATTGGAAGCCTACTCTATGTGACCGCATCAAGGCCGGATATCATGTTTAGTGTATGCATGTGTGCAAGATTTCAAGCCTCACCAAGAGAAAGTCATTTGAAGGCTACAAAGAGAATATTGAGGTACTTGAAGCATACACCAAATGTTGGTTTGTGGTATCCCAAAGGAGCAAAGTTTGAGCTAGTTGGTTACTCTAACTCGGATTATGCTGATGCAAGGTTGAAATGAAGAGCACCTCGGGCACATGTCAATTGTTGGGAAGATCACTTGTTTCATGGTCATCAAAGAAGCAAAATAGTGTTGCATTATCAACCGCCGAAGCCGAATACATATCCACCGGTAGTTGTTGTGCACAAATACTTTGGATGAAGACTACTTTGAGTGACTTTGGAATCAAGTTCAAGAAAGTGCCGTTGCTATGTGACAACGAGAGTGTAATCAAGTTAACCAACAATCTGGTTCAACATGCAAGAACAAAGCACATTGATGTCCCCCACCATTTTATAAGAGATCACCAACAAAAAGGGGACATTTGCATTGAGAGTGTAGGCACCGAAGACCAACTTGCCGACATATTCACCAAGCCATTGGATGAGAAAAGGTTTTGCAAGCTAAGGAATGAGTTGAACATATTGGATTTCTCAAATATGTGTTGATGCACCCCCCCCACTCATATGACATGCCTCTCCTTCGAGCAATCCAAGGTAAAAATTGATTGGCATGACATACATCTTTGCTAAGGACATGATTAGTGCATCTAGTCACATTTTCAATTTTATTAGGACCTTTCAAGTGGTTCTATTTTATTAGGCTCATTCATGAAAATCAAATGATTTTGATATTTATATGATATCACTATTGCTTCTATGCTTGATTTGATCTAGTGATAGCATATGACATGTTTATGTGCTTGTAAACCTAGTGTTTGATCTAGAAAATGAGCTTTAAGTATTTAACTCAACATGGTACAAGATAACCCTTATTTGGAGGTGTGAAGAAGCTTGTCCTTGGATCAAACCGAGTTAAATATCTTTGGCAAATGATCTAGATTGGACCAAATTTGGGAAAATGATCCTCACCCCATTGATTGACATTGATAATCTCAACCCTATAAGTAATACTATCTATATTTAGAACCTTTGTGGTCATTGATGACAAAGGGGGAGAGAAACAAAGATAGTAGCAAAGATAGTGAAAAAGGGGAAGAAATATCATAAAGTGAGAGAAACATAAAGATATCTTGATATAAGACATAGGGGGAGAGATATGACAAAGGAAAGGGATCAACTAAAATTTTGAGCACACAAGTAGGGGGAGCAAGCTCATAAACTTGTATGGTGCATTTGAATGTGCATTTTCACATGTTTGCTTGCATGGCATAAGTATTAAATTTAAACATCCATGCTTGTGTAATGTATGTTAGTTGTAAGATTGAATGATGAAATGAAATCACTAGATAACTTTCATTTCCAAATATTTCTAAGTGGTATTGAGCTAACCATGGTGCTAAGGATGGTATATTGGTGCACTCCGATTGGTATCACGCTTCAAAGGTCCATCTTTTATACCTTAGCATCATTTGGTAGACATTGACTCCTATATTACCTATCTAGTCATATGTGCAAGCTACAATCTAAACTCTTAGCACATATGTAGGGGGAGCAATTGCTACCATTTGGAGTTCATGAAACTTGTCCATATCCTTTTACACATGGTAAATATGCTTGGGCAAGCAACATGGATTCAATTGAATTTCAATTCATATCTTTGTATAAGGGTTGTCATCAATTACCAAAAAGGGGGAGATTGAAAGCTCTAGTTTGGTTTTGGTGAATTGATGAAACCCTAAGTGCTAACCTAGTTTATCAAGTGATCATGAGATAGGTAGCACATTTCAAGTGGTGAAGCAAATGAAGATCATAACATGATGATGATGCCATGATGATGATCAAGTGCTTGGACTTGGAAAGAAGAAAGAGAAAAACAAAAAGCTCAAGGCAAAGGTATAAACCATAGGAGCTATTTTGTTTTGGTGATCAAGACACTTAGAGAGTGTGATCACATTTAGGTTTGATAGCCATACTATTAAGAGGGGTAAAACTCGTATCGGAATGCGGTTATCAAAGTGCCACTAGATGCTCTAACTCATTGCATATGCATTTAGGATCTAGTGGAGTGCTAACACCCTTGAAATGTTTATGAAAATATGCTAACACATGTGCACAAGGTGATACACTTGGTGGTTGGCATATTTGATCAAGGGTGGTGAAGTTTAGGTGCAAGAGTAAGTAACTCCATAGGTGGAGTGTCCGCCCATAGAGTGCGGACAGTCCGACGGTGCCACCGGCGCCCTAGACAGAAAAGACGGAGGTCACTAAAAGTGACCGGACGCTGGTCGCGGTTGGACCGGCGTGTCCGGTCAGGTGTAGCAGCAAAGACGCTGGCGTCGGTCAAATGACCAGACGCTAAAGGGCTACGTCCGGTCGTGTTGTCGGTCAGCATAGTAAGAAGTCACAGTGTGACCGGACGCTGGCTGGGTCCGGTCAAGCATGACCGGACGCGTCCGGTCAACAAAAATCGGTTTTGGAACCTTACTATAAACGACCGGACGCTGGGTGTTCAGCGTCCGGTCAACTCAGGAGTAGTGTCCGGTCAAGGCAGATGACCGTTGAAGTCGGGACATGTGGCTGACTATGAGCGACCGGACGCTGGGGGCTTAGCGTCCGGTCAACTGACCGGAGCGTTCGATCACCCCACATTATGCCCAGTGAAGGGGTATAATAGCTCTATTTCGTCGGGGCTTCTATTTAAGCCCCATGGCCGGTTGAAGCTCAAACCTTTGGCCATTTTTATTGACATAGCAAACTTGTGAGCTTAGCCAAAGCCCTCCCACTCATCTCCATCATTGATTCATCATCATAGTGAGATTGAGAGTGAATCCAAGTGCATTGCTTGAGTGATTGCATCTAGAGGCACTTGGTGTTCATATTTCGCTGCGTGATTTCACTTGTTACTCTTGGTGGTTGCCGCCGCCTAGACGGCTTGGAGCAGCGAGGATCATTGAGCGGAGGGTGGTGATTGTCTCCGGCTCCGATCGTGGTGATTGTGAGGGGTTCTTGACCTTTCCCCGGTGGAGCGCCAAAAGGTACTCTAGTGGATTGCTCGTGGCTTGTGTGATCCTCATCTTGTGTTGGTTGTGCAGCACCCTATTGAGGGTTTGGCGTGTGAAGCCAATTAGCGCGTGAACCTCCAAGTGAGTGAATCGCCACAACGAGGACTAGCTTGCCAGCAAGCAAGTGAACCTTGGTAAAAAATCATTGTGTTCATCATTGATTTCGAGGTGATTGGTCTTCATTGTTATTCATCCTTGTGATTGATTGGTTTGTTCATCTACACGACGGTATAACCTTCTTGATTATGAGAGCTTGCTTGCTTGGTTGGTGTGGCTCTTTATTTAGCCTTTGAGAGCACACTAACATAGGGTAGTGTCATAGCTATTGTGTGAATAGACACTATCTAAACTAGAATTGTGGTAGGTGGCTTGTATTTTGAGTAGGCTAGTGCAACACTTGCTTCGCCTCATAATTGTCTAACTATTTTGTTAAGTGTTGGTGTAGAAATTTTATTAGGCTATTCACCCCCCTCTAGCCATTAGGACCTTTCAAGTGGTATCAGAGCCAAGGTCGTCGTTATTTGAGGCTTAACAACCTTCGGTGTTAAAATGGCTCAAATCAACAACACCAAGAAGCCACCCCAATTTGATGGCACAAATTATCCCTATTGGAAGTAAAAAATGACCACACACATCAAGTCAATCAATAGAAAGGTGTGGAAGGTGGTAGAAACCAAAATTGAGATTGGTGATCCGGAGAATCCCACCACGGCCGAAGAAGTACTTCTTCAAAACAATGCATTGCTCTAAGTGCTATTCGTGATGCAATTGATGAGAGAACATTTGAGCAAATCAAGAATATTGAGATGGCTCATGAGCCTTGGAAGAAATTGGAAGAATCATTTGAGGGCACTCAAGTCGTAAAGGGTGCAAAGGCTTACATTCTCAAGGAGAAGTTTGCAAGCTTTAAGATGAAGGAGGATGAGAGTGTGCCGGAGATGTTTCATAGGCTTCAAGTGCTTGTTAATGATCTCAAAGCACTTGGAGAAGAGGTAAAGGATAAGGACTTCTCCCACAAGTTCTTGAGATGCTTGCCTTCAAGATTTGGCACATTGGTTACTATTCTAGTGAGGAGTGGTTTGGACACCATGACACCAAACCAAGTATTGGGAGATATAATGACCGATGATACTTATAGAGATGATGATGAGAAGGAAGAAAAGAAGGAGAAGAAAGATGAGAAGAAGGATGAGAAGAAGAAGAGTGTGGCATTCAAAGCCACGTCATCCAAGGGCAAAGCAAAGCAAGAAACATCAAGTGAAGAAGATGAATCATGGGATGATGATGATGATGAGAAGATGGCTCTATTTGTCAAGAGATTTGGCAAGTTCATGGTGAAGAAGGGCTACCGTGCTAGAATAAAGAAGTCTTCATCCAAGAACAAAGAAGAGTCAAGAAGGTGCTTCAAGTGTGGAAGCAAAGATCATCTTGTTACTCAATGCCCATACAATAGCGACAATGATGATGATAACAAGAAGAACAAGAAGAAGGACAAGAAGGAAAAGAAAGAGAAGGACAAGATGGCCTTCAAGAAGAAGAAGGGTGGTTCATATATAGTCACTTGGGATAGTGATGCTTCCTCAAGTGATGATGATGATGATAGTGATGATCACAAGACCACCAAGAAGAAGGTTCTTGCAAGCATTGCCATCAATGAGAAGCCTTCTCTCTTTGAACCTTCATCATGCTTCATGGCTAAGGCCACTAAGGTACAATCTTGTGATGATGAAAGTGATGAAGAACATGATGATGACAATGAACATGAAAATGAAAATGATAGTGATAGTGATAGTGATAATGATGAACCTACTAAGGATGAATTATTTGACATGCTAGAAGATGCTAAAGAACACTTTGACATTAAGAGAAGGGAATGCAAGAGCTTGAATAAGGAGGTAAAAGCCCTTAAGCAAGCCCTTGATGAGCTCAAAGCAACTCATGAGAAGCTAGAGGAAGCCCATGAGAAGCTTGGCAAGGCTCACAAAAAGCTTGAAAAGGCTTATTCCACTTTGCTTAATGAACAATATAAAAAGAAGCACGTTGAAACTTGTGATGTAGGCTTAACTTGTGATATAATTAATGAATCACTATCTATCCCTATTATTGTTGCTCCTACTAACCCTTCTTGTAGCACTTCCACTTCTACCTCATCTAGTAGTAATGGTCTCACTTGTGATGCCTCACTAGTGGTTGAGAATGAGAACCTCAAGAAGGAGGTCAATAAGCTCACTTACACCTTAGCTAAATCTTATGGTGGTGAGGACCGCTTGCTTATGTGCTTGGGTAGCCAAAGAGCTTCTCTCTACAAAGAGGGATTGGGCTATACCCCCAAAAAAGGTAAGGTGGCCTTTGCTCCTCACAAGACTAGTTTTGTGAAGAACAATGGTCGGTTTTACACTAGTTGCAAGCAAGTTGGTCATAAGAGCATGAATGCACCAACAAGAGCAAAAATACTAATGTATCCTCCCTTAAGCTTGATTCATGCTATATGCTTACTAAGGGTACAAATGGTGTAAAGGCTAAGTTCATTGGTAAACCATGGATGGGCTCAAAGAAGAAAGCCATTTGGATACCAAAGAGCTTAGTGACTAACCTTCAAGGACCCAAGCGAGTTTGGGTACCTAAAAAGAATTGATCTTCTTTTGTAGGTCAATTACAAAGTCGGAGGAAGGCATTGGGTTCTTGATAGTGGGTGCACTCAACACATGACCGGTGATGCAAGAATATTCAACTCAATCAACACCAATGGCAATGATGGTTATGATAGTATCACATTTGGTGACAATGGCAAAGGCAAGGTCAAAGGGCTTGGTAAGATTGCAATATCCAATGACATGAGCATATCCAATGTGTTGCTAGTAGAGAGCTTGAACTTCAATTTGCTATTCGTGGCTCAATTATGTGATCTTGGATTTAAATGCATATTTGGGGTAGATGATATAGAGATCATAAGTGTAGATGGTTCTAACTTGATCTTCAAAGGCTTTAGATATGAGAATCTATACTTGATTGATTTCAATGCTAGTGAAGCTAGATTATCTACATGCTTGTTCACTAAGTTTAGCATGGGTTGGTTATGGCATAGAAGGCTTGGTCATGTTAGAATGAAACAATTGAATAGATTGGTTAAGCATGACTTTGTTAAAGGCTTGAAAGATGTTGTGTTTAAAAAGGATAAGCTTTGTAGCTCTTGTCAAGCCGGCTTGTGTGATCCTCATCTTGTGTTGGTTGTACGGCACCCTATTGAGGGTTTGGCGTATGAAGCCAATTAGCATGTGAACCTCCAAGTGAGTGAATCACCACAATGAGGACTAGCTTGCCGGCAAGCAAGTGAACCTCAGTAAAAATCATTGTGTTCATCATTGATTCCAAGGTGATTGGTCTTCATTGTTATTCATCCTTGTGATTAATTGGTTTCTTCATCTATACGGCGGTATAACCTTCTTGATCACTCTTTTTACTTTACCGCAAACTAGTTGACAAGCTCTTTAGTGTAGCTAGTTGTGAGAGCTTGCTTGCTTGGTTGGTGTGGCTCTTTAGTTAGCCTTTGAGAGTACACTAACATAGGGTAGTGTCATAGCTATTATGTGAATAGACACTATCTAAACTAGAATTGTGGTAGGTGGCTTGCATTTTGAGTAGGCTAGCGCAACACTTGCTTCGCCTCATATTCACCCCCCTAGCCATTAGGACCTTTCGGTCGGTGACTCAGAAATTGTCCAGGCGTTCCTCTCTGGCACCTCCTGCCGAGACCTGGTCCAAGAGTTAGGCCAGAATGTACCGACCACGGCGGCCGCACTCCTCGACATCGCCACCAACTTCACCTCGGGCGAAGAGGCTGTCGGGGCCATCTTCCCTGACAACGACACCAAGGGGAAGCGGAGTAACGAGGCCCCCAGGGCCTCGACCCCCCCACCTCCCCAAGAAAAAGAAAAGGGTCGCCAGGGGAAGCAGGAGGTCCTCGAGGCCGGTCTGGTCATGGCCGCAGATCGCAAGAATCCTCGAGGCCCCACCAGAGGCCCCGGGCTCTTCGACGACATGCTTAAGAAGCCCTGCCCTTACCACCACGGCCCGGTGAAGCACACCCTCAAAGAGTGCACCATGCTCTGGCGTTACTACGCCAAGCTTGGGCTCCCAGGCGACGATGCCAAGAAGAAGGGCGCCGACGATAGGGACAATGACAAGGACGACGGGTTCCCCGAGGTGCACAACGCCTTCATGATCTTTGGCGGGCCTTCAGCGTGCCTCACGGTGCGCCAACGAAAGAAGGAGCGCTGGGAGGTCTTCTCGGTTAAGGTGGCCACTCCCCGGTACCTCGACTGGTCTTGGGAGGCGATCACCTTTGATCGGGACGACCACCCCGATTATGTCCCAAACCCCGAGCAGTACCCACTCATCGTC
Source organism: Miscanthus floridulus (assembly GCF_019320115.1). Classification (NCBI taxonomy): domain Eukaryota; kingdom Viridiplantae; phylum Streptophyta; class Magnoliopsida; order Poales; family Poaceae; genus Miscanthus; species Miscanthus floridulus. Next base: position 20,807,349 of record NC_089594.1, read on the forward strand.
GACCCGATCATCGGCAACACCCGGCTCACCAAGGTGTTGATGGACGGAGGCAGCAGCCTCAACATCCTCTACGCCAACACCCTAGAGCTCCTGGAGCTCGACCAGTCGCGGCTCCAGGGTGATGCCGTGCCTTTCCATGGCATCGTGCTAGGGAAACACACGTGACCCCTCGGGCGCATCGACTTGCCCGTCTACTTCGGCACTTCCTCCAACTATCACAAGGAGGTCCTCACATTTGAGGTGGTTGGGTTCAAGGGGACCTATCACGCCATCCTGGGGCGGCCGTGCTATGCCAAGTTCATGGCGGTCCCCAACTACACCTACCTCAAGCTCAAGATGTCGGGCCCCAATGGCGTCATCACTGTCGAGTCCATGTATGAGCATGCATACGACTACGACGTCGAATGCATCGAGTACGCCGAGGCTCTCGTGGAGGCCGAGACCCTCATCGTCAACCTCGACTGACTTGGTAGTGAGGCGCCTGACTCCAAGCGTCGTGCTAGGACTTTCGAGCCCTCAAAGGCCGTCAAGCTCATCCCAATTGACCCCACCTGCTCCAACGACCGGGCGCTGAGGATTAGCACCACCCTCGACAGCAAATAGGAAGCCATGCTCGTCGACTTTCTCCGCGCAAATGCCGATGTATTCGTGTTGAGTCCCTCGGACATACCGGGCATACCAAGGGAGGTCACCGAGCACGCCTTGGACATCCGGGCTAGCTCTAGACCGGTGAAGCAGCGCCTACGCCGATTCGACGAGGAAAAGCGCAGGGCCATCGACGAGGAGGTGCAGAAGCTCTTGGTGGCCGGATTCATCAAGGAAGTGTCCCATCTAGAGTGGTTAGCTAATCCCATATTAGTTAAGAAGAAAAATGGGAAGTGGAGGATATGTGTAGACTACACCGGTTTGAATAAAGCATGTCCAAAAGTTCCATTCCCCTTACCTCGAATAGACCAAATCATCGACTCCACTGCGGGATGCGAAACCCTATCTTTCCTTGATGCGTATTCCGGTTACCATCAAATCAAGATGAAAGAATCTGACCAGCTCGTGACTTCTTTCATCACCCCATTCGGAATGTACTGCTATGTTACTATGCTGTTCAGCCTCAGAAACGCAGGGGCCCCATACCAGCGGTGCATGACCCAGGTCTTTGGTGAGCACATCGGGCGAACCGTCGAGGCCTACATGGACGACATCATGGTCAAGTCCAAGAAGGCTAGTGATCTCGTCGTGACTTGGAAATAGCCTTCAAATGCCTCAGAGAGAAGGGCATCAAGCTCAACCCTAAGAAGTGTGTCTTCGGGGTCCCCCGAGGCATGCGCTTGGGATTCATAGTCTCGGAGCGCGGCATCGAGGCCAACCCAGAGAAGGTCTCGGCTGTGACCAACATGGGACCAATCCAAGACCTCAAGGGAGTGCAGAGGGTTATGGGATGCCTTGCGGCCCTGAGCCGCTTCATCTCGCGCCTTGGCGAAAAAGGCTTGCCTCTGTACCACCTCTTGAGAAAATCCGAACGCTTTTCTTGGACCCCTAAGGCCGAAGAAGCCCTCACCAAGCTCAAGGCACTGCTCATCAATCCTCCTATCCTAGTGCCGCCGACCAAGGGCAAGGCCCTCTTACTCTACATCGTCGCAACGACCCAAGTGGTCAGTGCGGCCGTAGTGGCCGAGAGGCAGGAAGAGGGGCATGCTCTACTCGTCCAAAGACCTATTTACTTCATCAGTGAGGTGCTCTCTGAGACTAAGACACGCTACCCCCACATCCAGAAACTGATCTACGCCTTAGTCTTGGCTCAACGCAAGCTGCGTCACTACTTCGAGTCCCACCCGGTGACCGTGGTGTCATCTTTGCCCCTAGGAGAGATAATCTAGAACCGGGAGGCCTCGGGTAGGATAGCCAAGTGGGCCATCAAACTCATGGGGGAAGCCCTGTCTTTTGCGCCTCGGAAAGCAATTAAATCCCAGGTCTTGGCTGATTTTGTGGCTGAGTGGACCGACACCCAACTGCCACCTGCTCAAGTCTAGGCGGAATGCTGGACCATGTACTTTGATAGGTCCCTGATGAAGACCGAGGCAGGCGTGGGTCTGCTCTTCATCTCACCCCTTGGAGTGCACATGCGCTACATGATTCAGCTCTACTTCGCCGCCTCCAACAATGCAGCCGAGTACGAAGCTCTCGTCAACGACTTACAGATCGCCATCGAACTTGGAGTACGGCATCTCGACATACGGGGCGATTTGTAGCTCATCGTTGATCAGGTGATGAAGGAGTCGAACTGCCATGACCCCAAAATGGATGCGTACCACAAGTTGGTGCGTCGCCTAGAAGACAAGTTCAACGGTCTCAAACTCAATCACATTGCGCGAAAATTTAACGAGGCTGCGGACGAACTGGCAAAGATGGTGTTGGCACGGGCCCCAGTCCCCCCGAACATCCTCGCCAGAGACCTCCACAAGCCTTCTATTGACTACGCCTCGGCGGTAGAAGAGGGTCCACCGGTCAAGCCCACCGCAGGGCCCGAGGCCCCCTCTATCACCGAGACCCCTATGGCCGAATTCGAGGCCATGGAAATCAACATGGAGCCTCCCGAGGCCAACCAGGGCACGGACTAGCGAGTCCCGTTCCTTGATTGCCTTGTTCGAGGAGAGCTTCCTGCGAATAGGACCGAAGCACGACGGCTTGCACGATGAGCCAAAACTTACGTCCTCAGCAACGGCGAGTTGTACAGGCGAAGCCCATCTAGCGTCCTCCAACGATGCATCACCATCGAGGCAGGCCAAGCCCTACTTTGGGACTTGCACGTGGGGGCCTACGGGCACCATGCAGCGCCTCAGACGCTCGTCGGAAATGCCTTCCACCAAGGGTTCTACTGGCCAACGGCGGTTGCCGACGCCACCAAGCTAGTACACTCCTACAAGGGATGCCAGTACTATGCGTGGTAGACGCACCTCCCGGCCCAAGCCCTCTAGACCATCCCCATTACATGGCCCTTTGCCATGTGGGGGTTGGACATGGTTGGGCCTCTGCAGAAGGTCCCCAGGGGCTATACCCATTTGCTGGTAGCGATCAACAAGTTCTCCAAGTGGATCGAGGCTCGTCCGATCACTCGAATCAAATCCGAGTAGGCAGTGCTGTTCTTCACTGATATCGTCCATAGGTTTGGGGTTCCAAACACCATCATCATTGACAACGGGACACAATTCACCGACCATAAGTTCCTAACGTTATGCGACGACCACCACATCCGTGTGGCCTGGTCGGCTGTAGGACACCCTAGGACAAACGACCAAGTAGAACGTGCCAACAGCATGATCCTACAAGGTCTCAAGCCAAGAATATACAACCGGTTGAAGAAATTTGGCAAGAAATGGCTCGCCGAACTCCCGTTAGTCATCTAGAGCCTGAGGAACACTCCGAGCCGAGCCACGAGATTCACACCGTTCTTCCTAGTCTATGGAGCTGAGGCCATCCTCCCCACTGACTTGGAGTACGGTTCCCCGAGGCTATAGGCCTACAACGAGCAGAGCAACCACACTGCCCGCGAGGACGCCCTCGACCAATTGGAGGAAGCCCGAGATGTTGCGCTGCTACACTCGGCCAAGTACCAGCAAGCCCTACGACGCTATCAAGCCCGGCGCATTCGAAGCTGAGACCTGAAGGTGGGCGACCTGGTGCTGAGACTGAGGCAGAGCAATAAGGGCCGCCACAAGCTGACCCCGCCATGGGAAGGACCGTACATCGTTGCCCAAGTGCTAAAGCCCGGGACCTACAAGCTAGCCAACGAGAAGGGCGAAATCCTCACCAATGCTTGGAACATAGAACAGCTACATCGCTTCTACCCTTAAATTTCCAAGCATTGTATACATTGTTTCTCGAAATACAATAAAGAAATGTTCTTTAGTTGTTCTAATTTTTCGAGAAACCCCCCGAGCCCATCGATGGGGGATCGGCGTTACGATAACGCTATAAGGGAGACTCGGCTCTACCTCTATAGAGGTGCCCACCGTGGGGCTCGAACAAGACTCGACTCTGCCTCTGTAGAACCAAGCCTCCCTCGGGGGCTAGAAGGGAGGGACCCCCCCTAAGTCCTAGTCACCATTTTTAGTCGTTTTTTGAAAAAAAAAATCTACGCCAAACTCTCTCGCGTACTCTGGCAAATCAATTGTAGAAAACCTAAGGACCGAAAGTATGCCTCAGGGCCAAAAGGCTGGCCAAGTCGTGAGATGGCCTACGCCTCTAGGCTACGGCAACTCCCTCACCACCTTTTGCCCGAGGGGCAGCTTAGGCTCCGAGGAAGTTTTTTGTAAGAGATATGTTCAAAGACGAGATAGAGGGCAGAGGCTCGGAAATACAATAAAAATGATTAAAAAAGCATATACGCGCAAGTACTTTAAAAGGCCTCGACGGCCACAAGCGTTATGGTACGATAATGTAAGTCCTAATCTATTTACATGGCCCCTTTGGTCCAGGTCAGAGCTCAGGGTCGCCAGCGTCGGCGGTCGGCGTAGGAGGAACCAACTCCTCTTTGAACAGCTTGGCCAGCGCCACGCCAGGGGCCTCAGCCGCCTCCACTAGCTTCATGACCTCCTCCTCGGCCTTCTCGTCATCCTCAGCCATGACGTAACCGTCGCTGACGGCCTCGAGGTTGAGGCCGGCATAGTGCAAGGAAACGACGGCCAGGGCATGCTTGACGCCCGTGTGCAGCGCCCCCCGGAGCCGCTCGTGCACTCGGCTGCTCAACGCGATCAGGCGGCTCCCGAGGGAGCTGCCCGACTCAACCCCTCCGACCTCCAGGGCCTCGCAGGTGGTATGGGCGGCGCTCTACAGCATGTTGTGCTCCTAGATCTCGGCATCGAGAACTGCCTGCACTACGACAGAGGCCTCGGCTGCCCGGGTGACCTCCTTCTCCAACCCTACATCAAGACAGGCAGGATGGGGTCAAGCACGAAAGAAAAACAAGCCGAACAGGGGCGCAAGCCTATGGGACTCACCCTCAGCTTTCTCCCTCTAGTTTTTGACCTCAACCCGAGAGGCCTCGGCCGCCCTGGAAGCCTCCCTCTCCAGTTCTGTGTCACATCGAGGAGTTAGGAGTCGAGCGCATGAAAAACAAACAAAACAAGGGGCGCGGTTCAACGGGACTCACCCTCGGCCTTTTCCTTCTAGGCTAAGGCCTTGACCCGGGAGGCCTCGGCCACCTTGAGGGCCTCTACCAGGGCACCTTTCGTCAGTAGGTGCACACCCTGCTCTGCCCCTAGCTGCCTGGCGACGACCTTGGTAGGGATCTCCGCTTGTTTGGCCCAAGACCGGAAGGCGTCCCGCTCGCCGGCCACCTGGGTCAACTCCTCCTCTAGCTCCTTCATCCGCGCCACCAAAGGGGCGGCCTGCACCCGAGCCATGGCCGCCTCGGCCTTCATATCAGCACAGCGAAAGCGGAGGTCCTCCACCTCTGCGCACCACGCCGATAGAAGCTCATTGGCATGAGCGAGCAAGTCCTTCTGCTGCCGGAGCTGGTCCTAGACATCCCTCTCCCGCCAGAGGAACATCGACTTCCCGAGGGACCGAGCCTTGAGCTCCTGGATAGGCAGAACAGACGTCAAGCGCTATGACAAAACTCGGGAAAAAGACGACACTGCACAAGGAAAGAAAGCGCGCACCTGGGCAACGTCGGGCAGATCATCAGCCACGATGGACAGCGCTGTCCGCAGCGACCGCTCTGCTAGCTGGCGGAATTGCTTGAAGGAGCCCCAGCGCCCCCCCTCGACCGCGTCCTCAAGGGCAAATAGAGGCTCCCCCTCAGGGTCATCCCAGCTCCGCCATAAGACACGCGGGTGATCCCACCCGTGGAGCTTGGGTTGTACACGCACGAGGGTCGAGCTTCCCTCGCCAGAAGTCAGAGCTGGCTGCTCCGCGGTGCTAGCCGCCTCGGCGTCTGCCACCTCCTTCCCCTGGGAAGCATCATCGGAGGAGATTGAATGGACCTCCACCTCCCGGGTGCTCTCCTATAACGGCAGCGGGTCTTGGACCAGGGGTGGTACCGAGGCTTGCCTCGCCTCCATCTCTGCATCCTGGGCCACTGGCTCCGCCGCGACCAAACCAGCCTCCGTCGCCTCGGCCTCGGTGGTCCTAGGAGCTCCAGCCTCTGCCACCTCGGCCTCGTTGGTCCTGGGAGCCCCGGCGTCTACCACCTGGGCCTCAAAGGTCCTAAAGGCCTAAGCCTCGCTCTCGGTGGCCTCAGTGATTGAGGGCGCCTCAGCTTCACCTAGCTCGAGGGCCTCGGACTCGCGGGGTGTAGGCGTCTCCTCCCTCGCTTGCTTCGTGGCCGCCTCGGTAGCCTCTCCTTGGGCGACCGGCTCCTTCGGATTGGCCCTGGCCGACGCCGCGCCATGCTATATGCTGGCCTGCGCCTCCACCACCCATCGGGGTGGTGGAGCTGGTGCTCACCTTGAGCGCCTTACGTGGCGCCAAGGCGGGCGCCTCCGCCTGACGCTTCCGGCTAAAGGCAAAGAACTCACGAAGTCAGCATGCGACCAAAGAATGAGTGGGAGATGCTGCAAACTCCACTGTCAAAACACTTACCTCAAACAGGGACACAATAGCTTCTGCACTACGCCCCTCGTCCTCTGCAACGGCGGTGGCGGTGGTGGTGGCACGGCCCCCGTGTCCGTCAGTGCCGGCCGGCCCTCACCGGACCCCAGCGCCCCCTCGACCCTCTGCGGAGGCTGTTGGGTCGCCTCCTCCATCGCCTGCTCCACCTCCACCATCGAGCCCACTAGGCTAATGGCGCGCTTCCCTAACGCCCATGCCTCGGGCGTGTTGGCCTCGGCCCCGGGGTGGGCGATCGCCAGCCCCGAGGTGTCCTCTCCTCCTCCTCCTGGAAGCGCCGGGCCACTCACCGACGCCCCGGGCGCCGTCCCCCTAACATCAGGGAGATGGTCCAGGGTACCCTGCCCCACCTCGCTCTCGTCGTCATCGCTCGAGGAATCCGTCGACGACGGTGATGGAGACGGCTCCACCGGGAGACCGTCGTGCCTCTGCTACCGGCGATGTTTCTCTAGCTCATCGTGCTCAAGGTTCTTCATCTTACGCCTTGCCTCCTCGGTGTCCTTCCGCTCCTTGTACACCTCGGCATGCGTCCTGTTCACCGCCCGCCGCTCTGCGTCCTCAGGAACGGGCGGCGGGGAGGCTCGCACATCCCTCATCCCCTGCAGGAACGACGAACGTGAATAAGGGAACAGGAAAATGTAAGAAGCAAGGAGGCCTTGGGGGCCGCAGCGGCATGTGACTTACCAGGGAGATGTACCCCCACGACGCTGGCTCGCTGCTCCTCTGCCGCCCGCCATCGTCTTCCTCACCCGACGCAGAACCTCCTCGTCGGAAAGGGTGACGGCGGACAACCGGATGCCGTCGATCGGCTCAGCCGGTGTCATCTCGAACAGGCGTTGCCACCGAGCCATCAATGGTAGCACCCTCCGGTGGTGGAACGCCGCCATGACCACGACCGCCGTAAGGCCACAGCTGCGTAGCCTCTCCAGCGCCTTCAGGAGCGGCTGCAGCTTGGGCTGATCGACCACCGGGACACCGTACCTCCACCTCTCCGGCTGGCTCTCCACAACCCACCCGGTATAGGGGGAAGCCCTCCGTCGTCATTGCGAAGGTAGAACCAGCTGTTGTACCAGTGGCGGTTGGACGACGTGAGCTAGGTCGGGATGTAGGAGGGCTGCCTGTCTTGGCACACTTGGAGAGTGTAGCCGCCGGCCCTCAACGCCTTCCGCGTGCCCAATGTGCCCGTCGGCTTGGTGTTGAGCCCCACCCGAAAGAAGTGGAGCCAAAGCTCCCAGTGGGGGGTGATGCCTAGGTACCCCTCGCAGACGGCGACGAAGATGGCCGCCTGCGCGATGGAGTTGGGGTTGAAGTTGTGGAGCTCCACGTCGTAGTAATGCGGGAGTGCCCGCATGAACCGGTCCACCGGCAGGCCGAGACCGCGCTCGTGGAAGGCCATGAAGCTCATGATGTAGCCATCACGTGGCCTCGGCTCCGGCTCACCCCCCGGAGCAATCCACTCTGGTCTGTTGGGGTCGGTAACCGGGCGGAGGAGGTCGTCGTCGACGAGCGACTGCGGCGTCGCCGCGGACACGTCAGACGGACCCCAAGGATCCGCCTGGATGACAACGGCGCCGCTGGCCATGGATGCGGTGGAGAATGCGGCTATGGTGGTAAGGAGAGCTCTCACTATCCCTCTCTCTCTCTTCCTCCCCCTTCTCCCTTCTTCTCCCCGGCGCTCTCTGTTCTTAGCAACCGCTCGAGGGCAAAAAGGTCGAACGCAGGCAGACAAGGCAAGGAGGGACGGGGTGAGGCTCGTCACATATTTATGAGGGAGGGATGGGGGAGAAATGGACGAGCGATGAAACCAGGGAAGTTTCCCATAGATCTAGCACAGTTAATCCAGATCCAACTAAACCACCCACGCGTCCACCTCTTCCTTATTAATCGCGCGCATGGTAACGTCCCATCCACAGATGTCGTGTCACATCTGACCGCAACAACGGCAGGCATCATTCCGTCTCCCCGAGGAACCGCCTCAAAAGGTGCAACCGCCGTCGCCAGCCGATGGGAAGGGAATACCCCCCACCCGATTCCTTTTAGACTAAGGAACTGGGCATCGAGCCCGTTACGGTCCAGGGGTTCGAAGGCTGGGCCCCCAAGGGTCTCGACAGCCTCCCTAGGACAACAGAGTCAGGGATGACTATGGGCGAGCCCGTACATGGCCGAGGCCCAAGTAGGCGATTGCTTGGGATGCCCTAAGTCATGTTCGAGACCGGTAGGGAGGTCTCTGAATGGGATCCCACCGTAGGGAGGCACCGAGCCCCCGGGGCCAATCGAACGGCCCTGGGACCCACTAGAGAAGCCCTCTGGTACTTTTGGAGTGCATCTCTGGACCGCTAGCCGACCCCTATCGAATGGGGCACGGACCTCCACTCGGACTTACCCGATAACAGCTCACCGGAGGTGTCACTGCTCGCGCCCACCGAGGGTAGCCTGGCATACTCCACCCCTCCTTCCAAACAAAAAGGATGCATAAGGGCCGCACAAAAAAGATAGGAAAACTCCAGATTGCCCTCCTGCTCCGCGCAGAGGATCGAGGGTTCTTCCTGCATACACGCCGATGCCGAGCAACCCGAACTCGCACTCAGGGGCTCGACAAAACGCGATAAAGGGGCACCGAGCCCGTTACGGTCCAGGGGTTCGAAGGCTGGGCCCCCGAGGGTCTCGGCAGCTGCCCTAGGACAAACAGAGTTAGGAACGACTATGGGCGAGCCCGTACATGGCCGAGGCCCAAGCAAGCAATTGCTTGGGATGCCCTAAGTCGTGTCCGAGATCGGCAGGGAGGTCTCTAAATGGGATCCCACCGTAGGGAGGCACCGAGCCCCCGGGGCCAATCGAACGGCCCTGGGACCTACTAGAGAAGCCCTCTGGTACTTTTGGAGTGCGTCTCTAGACCACTTGCCGACCACTATCGAATGGGGCACGGGCCTCCACTTGGACTTACCCGATAACAGCTCACCGAAGGTGTCACTGCTCGCGCCCACCAAGGGTAGCCTGGCATACTCCACCCCTCCTTCTGAACGAAAAGGATGCGTGAGGGCCGCACAAAAAAGATAGGGAAACTCCTGATCGCCCTCTTGCTCCGCGCAGAGGCTCGGGGGCTCTTCCTGCAACCAAGCCGAGGCCCAGCGACCCGAACTCGCACTCGTGGGCTCAGCAAACGCAATAAAACCCCTCGCTCAACATGAGAAAAGCCCCTGGAGGAATAAATCCACTCCTCTAGGGCCTCGGGGGCTACACCTGGTGGGTGCGCTCGCGCGCACCCACTGAGGCCTCGAGTACGAAACACCGTCCCGCCAGGAGCTGCCGCGAGCCAAGTCTCGTCAAAACCTCAGGGAGAGCGCTCACACTCTCCCCGAGGCTCGGGGGCTACTGTCGGGTACCATAAAAAGGGGTCCCCTAAGCGAGAACTGAAAAAATCGCTTAGACCTTGTAAAAATCGAAGCTAAGAGACAATCACCGGCAAACCCCCACCTTATCCGAGGCTCAGCTGGACCGCCCGGCCCACCTCGAACAATATCCGGGCTCACCCGAAGCGGGCTCAGCCCAAAAAGAAACCGTAAGGCCTCGGACGAGGTACCGATTCTCCGCCTCGCCCGAGGCCCCACACATAAGGCCTCGGACGAGGTACCGATTCTCTGCCTCGCTCGAGGCCCCGCACATAAAGCCTCGGACGAGGTACCGATTCTCCGCCTCGCTCGAGGCCCCGCACGTAAGGCCTTGGACGAGGTACTGATTCTCCGCCTCGCTCGAGGCCCCGCGTGTAAGGCCTTGGACGAGGTACCGATTCTCCGCCTCGCTCGAGGCCCCGCGCGTAAGGCCTCGAACGAGGTACCGATTCTCCGACTCGCTCGAGGCCGGCTCGACATCAACCCCGTCGCCTGCACCTTGACCAACTTCTCTGATAGGACATCACGTCCAACTAACGCGATCAACCACTCCCGCAACGTCAGCCGAACGACGGCTCGACACAGCGGAGTGGCCGACGAGATGGGAGTCGCATCGGCGCCATGCCGTCCGGGACAGGACGGGGCAGGGGTTACCGGCCGCTGTGCTCGGCACTGTGCCCACGGCTGACACCCATGCTGCACTATGCTGCCTAACTCCACCTGCTCCGAGGACAGCGCGGTGTGGAGAGTCATGTCGGGGTCCCTGTAGCCTTAAAATTAGCGTACAAGACCAACTGCTCCCTCCGAGCCTCGGCTATCCGCTTTGGGGTCCCTGTAGCCTCGGGACTCGCGCCCGCCGAGCCCCCCACAATGGTTCAGCCTCGGCACCGACTGGGCCTCGGCTCTCTACGTTGTCAACATACAGCGACCGACACGTCGTCCGCAATACGCACCATACCCTGCGCCAAGTCGCAAGAGCTCCCACGTCGCACAGGATCAGGCGTGACCGGCGCGTCGCTCCAGTGCACCGAGGACAAGGCCACTCCACCGACCATGCCGCCACAGTGACAAGCTACAGGGCTCGGACATGTCGCCTCTGTTCACACAACGCCGCGTAGCAAACCCATGTACTGCCCCCGTGCCTCCCTTCGACTATAAAAGGGAGTGACCGGGGCCGCTTCTAGAGGAGGGGCAAGCAAGACACGGACACACACACAGACAAGCGACACACAACGCTCTGTAACGCACATGCACAAGCAACCCACGCCACTCCACGCAGAGACCTGGGACTAGCTCCCTCTATCGCCCAGCTTGTAAACCCCTACTACAAGCACCTCGGTGCAAGGAATACAAGATCGCTCTCTCAGACTGGACGTAGGGCACCTATTGCCTGAACCAGTATAAACCTTGTGTCTCTTTGCATTACCATCCGGGATTAGGAGCACGCAGTACACTTTCATTAGTCGGTTGAGGATCCGCCGAACCCAAAACACCGACAAGTACATATGGTCGACAAATAATTTGGCAAGAACAGAGTGTGCATCGCCACCTATGGTCCTATCAAGTTTCAGCCATTGATCTTTTTAGTTACATGTCCTAGACGTCAGAGTTCAGATTTTGGAGTTCACATATAGCTGCCTAGTGTTCCTTTTGTTTCACTTAAAGTGTGATGGAGTGAGTGTTTCAGTTATCTGAATCTTTGTTGTGTGGTGGTCATATTTATCTGAATCTCTGCATTTACAAAATCAATAGCCTCAATGTAATGTTAGGGTAATTTGGACTTCCTATATGTATTGGTACTGAAACTAACCATCCACTGTAGCATACTTAGTTTTGATGGTGGTGATATGTTCTGAAACTTTTGTTCAGTTAAGTTTCTGTTAAATTTCTGAAAACTAGATGGTGGTCATTTCAGTTAAGTTTTAGTGCTCATTTCAGCTAAGTTTCTGAGTGTGCTTGCTTCGGTTAATTGATGATCTATCTCTGCATGTGCTAATTTCACAAGAGAAAACGAATAGCATGTTTATGCATGTTTGTTTATTCCCTTGCCGTTTTTTATAACAAACTGTTGTCTCCTATCAAAATGGCCACACAATAATATACAAATTGATATTCATGATTGATTTTGGCTACCTGAAAAGCATTAAATTGCTTGTAGACGACCCTCCGTCTCTGGGTTGTATGACCAGTCTTTTTAATTGTCTCTATATCAGATTCTACTCTCTTAGAGACGATACCCGATCTCTGGGTTGTACATGCCCTAAACCTAATCAGTTCATGATTTGACAATATAGTGCTACAGTAAATATTTGCTAATGACGAATTAATTATGCTTAATAAATTCGTCTCGTGAAGTACTGTAGTTTATTTTTTTATTATTATCCAAATACTCCATATGACACCTTCATGTAACACCTCCTAAATTTTAGTCACCAAATCCAAACACCCTCCTACGCTCTGCTCAGCTTCAGCATTCAGGACAAGGAAAAGGGCTCGAGCAATGCAGTTATGCAGCAGCTGCTGCGCTCTGCCCTGGGCGCAACGGCGAGCCATGGCGGAGGGGCGACGCAACCCGGCAACAGCAGATGGAGACGGAGATGGAGATGCCATGCATTTACTCATCAAGGGACAAGGGGTGAAGCCCGTGAAGGGCTCACGGAGGACGGGAGCATCGGCCATCTACCCGTGGTTGGCAACTGCCTGTCCGGCGCCCACCCATGTCACCTCGCTCTCGCACCTGGCAGCGGCTTCTGCAATGCTACTAGCTGCCCATGGCCGCCTGTCCATTGCAACGCTAGCTGCCTCACACTGCTCTTCTCCCTGCCATTCCTGTCCCACCCTGTGCTTTGAGTTCCATTCCATGGTCCCGTCCAACACTGACTCACATCGGACATGACCAAACTCCAGCACCTGCTAGACCTTTGGCTTATAACTCAGTATTTTTTCAGCCAATAAATAATATTTTTCTTTTACGATAAATTATCCAACCGTACTTTACCATGACTTAAGCGAGTAGGACAAGGATCATGCGTCTCCGTCTACTCTCGCCTCCTCGTTTGTTTGAGAGGATACGACCGACCAGATCCTGTATGGCGTATGCAACCGGCAAGCCACTTAACTCGAGCACTATAAACAGGCAGAGATCACCAGTATCCTTCATTCTGTTCTTGCATCCCAAACCAAGCAGATAGATGCAATGCAATAATTACAAATATGAATGCAACAGCCAACAAACACAGGCACTGCAACGCATATCTGTCGAACTAAATTTCAAAACCATTTTATTATCAACCAAAACCATCTCTTCCGTATCAATATCTTCCCTTCATCTTACATGCTAATATTCTATACAGCAACTTCCTAGCTGTGCTCCACAGAAATGTAATTTACTCCAAGGCATATGATCACCTCACCAAACAAATGTGAGATTGAGGGTGAGTTGGGATTGGATCTACCCATCTAGTAGTATACAACATCAGGATATACACTACTACTCAAAGTCGGCATATCACCATGGGGCGTACCCAATGCAGTGAGCTCCCACTTGTGCGGGGTCTAGGGAATGGTGTTAGTGGCAAGCCTTACCCTCGCCTGTGCAATGCGAGACCGTGACTCGAACCCGAGACCTTCCGGTCACAGGCGGTAAGACTCTACCGCTTGCACTAGGCCCGCCCTTCAAAATTGAGTTGTTCTTCAGGCTTCACTTCTGGATACCAAACAGAACCCATCCCATCTACAGGATGCATGACCTGGTTTCCACAATAGCTACACTTGAAGGTCTTCTCATCGTACAAGCACATCTTGGGACTGTTGCTTCCATACATCACAAGGTTCCACCTCAACCTGCACAAGGCCACATGTTATTAGATGCTTGACTTTTGCATGATTGTAATTCTAGTAACAACAAATCCACTCAACAGATATAAGACAACTGTGTTATCCTCTTTAGGCATTTTTTTTAAACACCATGCATAAGCAAGTCATGATTTTTGTGTTTTGAAGCATAGGAAAAATACTGAAAGTACAAAAAACAACATTGCATTTAGATCTGGCTAGAACCACAACTTTTCTGAGGCAAATTATGAAGTGTTCTCAAGTAGCAAATCGGGCAAGACGCCTATACGACTTGGTCGCAAGGGTTTAACGCTGTGTAAAGCAACCAGGGGAGCAATACAATACCTTAAATGGTTTATCGATCCACTGGAAAACACACCCTCGTGCCTCGACATTTTTTATCATATGAGGAGGCATCATGGATTTGAATGCTTCATGAAGCTTCACTTTCGTCAAACAACCACAAACCATAAGAGTAGCTGTCACACCATTTGGCGTTATACCCGCTAAATGGACGATGGTCATGTTCTGCAAGCCGGATATGCTAGAAAGGGACAGAAGTCCGATATCGGTGACTGAACAATACGACAAGTTTATCTGTGATGAGACATAGATGGTATTAGCACAATTGCAGAACATACATGGTACCATCAGATTCCAGTTACAGTTACAGGAGAAAAGGATAATACCTGACGGAGGCTATGAGAGAACTGGGAAAGGTAAAGCATTCCCACATCATTAATCTCAAAGCATTTCTTAATATCAAGCTTGGAAAGTAGCCTGCACCCCATCGCTATTTCTGAGAGCCCAGTGGATGTAATCATGGGGCAGCCACGAATCTCCAGAGTATTCAGCTTTGCGCATTTTGAAAGTGATATCAGTGAACTGTCTGTTATTTCTGTACAGTAGGATAGATTGATAGACTCTAGCATTGGACAACCCTGTGCAATTTGAATAATTCCATCATCACTAAGGCCTCCACACCTGAAACAGAAAATATAAGTTAGTTTACTGACAAAGAACCAAATAAAGAAAACCATAAGGCATGTCTAATAATTACCTGTACAGATCAATGTCACGGAGTTTTGGGCAAGACCTTCCAATGTGGGTAAGACCTTCGTCACTAATCTTCAAGCAAATTCCAATTTTTAGACTTGAAAGTTTGCTGCATCTGGCAAGAGCTTTCAATCCTACACAATATATCCAGGGTCAACTTTATGTTCATCTGGCAAAGAATAATTCAGTACCAGTTCAGTAAGTACCTTCACCATCCAAATCACTGTCAGTAAGGTCCAACTCTTCCAAGTGAGAACAGTGCTTCCCGATCAGTTGGAGTGCTCCACTGGAAACACGGCTACAAGACTCCATCCTCAGAGAGACGAGGGAAGTGCATGAACTAGTTATTGCCGCTAGTGAAACATCAGTGATATTGCGGCAACAAGTAATGTCCAGCTTCAGCAGGTTCTTTAGTCTTGACACGGCAAAAGAGAGTTCTGTATCCGTCACTCCAGAGCACTTGCTCAAGCTTAACTCCCTTAAAGAAACACAAGAGGTTCCAATAGCTTTTAGTCCATCAGCTATGAATTTGCAGCCTTCCAGCTTCAGGGTCCGCAGTTTAGGAATCTTCTGTAAGCTTCTCACCATAGAAGGAGTAACCTGATACACAAAGGATGTAAGTTAAGCTGTGAGGGCTCAAGTTATGCCCAGGTGATAGAATAATACGACTAGATGGTTGGCTACTTACAGGACAGCAGTATGAAAGATCTAGTTCCAATAGATTGGGTACCGACTTCAGTATGGCTGAAACTCCCACATCAGTGATATTCTGACACTGAGACAGATCAAGCACCTGCAACAGTGCAAGCATGCGGGTTCAGTAATAAGCGGAGCTTTGTGCTACTATCAAGCATTTTCTTTTGTGAATTATGAAAAATACATATTTTAGTCAGTTGACTAGTTCATACAAAGGTATCAGCAGAATTCAGAACCTAACAGTGACCAAGCAGATCAAAATACTACCAGTGTTTCAAATGAAGGTGATGTGTGATTGCTAGTAACAAGTATAAATCAACAAAAACAGCAAATTACCATGAGTAACTCACCTGTAGCGATTTACTGCATTCTTTCTCAAGACTGCCAAGAGCATCGTCATCAATTCCAATACACCCCATCAGTGTCAACTCTTGAAGATTGGGTAGCTTCATGATGGGAAGAAAGCTATCCTGTGTGATCTGCAACACAAGATACGTTTCCGTTTTATTATTACTCCAGCACGATATGATAAAGTGGGTCGGTAGGGACTAGGCACAAAGCTGCAAGAGAAACTAGAGTTGGCTACTAGTAGTGCTCTGCTGATCCATTGTTGCAAAGATGATTTGCCATGTTTGTAGATAGGAACGTCTGCAGATCAAGAATACTATACTACCTATAAGTCCCTATACACTGAAGTGGTCCAATGCCCTAAGCACTAACTGGATAAATTAGATTGAACAAATGATGTACTATAGTAACTGGTGAAGGTAGCAGATTTATAGCAAAGGAAATAACTGAAACCCATTTTCTCTCCGGTGAATTAAAGAGGGAACCTGATGCCTTGAAATCAAATCAAGAAACGTACTACAAGGAAACAAAAAGACAGAATCATCCAAGAAACGAACAGAGAACCCAAAGAAACCCGCACAACGCTCACCATGGTGTAGGAGAGATCCAGGCTGGTGAGCTTCTTGCACTTGAGGGCGAGGAGCTGGATCCCCAGATCCGAGACCCCAAGGCACCACTTGAGCGAGAGCTCCCTCAACTCCGCGCACCCGACGGCGACGCACCCGAGCCCCATGTCGGTGAGCGTCTTCCACCTTGCCAGCGAGAGCCTCCGCAGTCCCTTGGCCCGCGCCACCTCGGCGGCCGCGGCGTCCCCGAGGTCGACCCCATTGGAGAGGTCGAGGTCGGCGAGGCCCGGGCACGACGCGGCGAGCGCGGCGACGCCCGCGGCGCCGAAGCCGCGGGAGCGGGAGAGGTCGACGGCGCGGAGCGCGGAGGGCCCGGAGACGACGGCGGAGGCGAGGGCGGCGTCGGGGACGCGTGCGCAGAGGGAGAGGTCGAGGCGGGTGGCGCACGGGTACCGCGCCATCGCGGCGGGGAGCAGGTCCGTGCGGAGCGGGCGGACGACGTGGCGGTGCCGGGACTCCGCGGCGTGGCAGGCGCGGGAGGCCAAAGCGAAGGACTTGAGCGCACGCGGGTCGGCTTGGGCCACGCGGTCCAGCACCAGGAAGAACAGCTCGTCGGCCAGCGAGTCGAGCGGCGGCGCGGCGGCGTCGGGGGTGGGGGATGGGGAGAGGGAGAGGGAGAGGGCGAGGGCGAGGGCGAGGCGGCGGCGCTTGGGGTGCCTGTGCTGGTGGTGGTGGGATGCCACCGCGTCCATGGGGAGGGAGGGAGGGAGGGAGGGGTGGGCCGGTCTCGGTGGCTTCTTGACACGGAGGACGGGCGGACGGCGGCTGGCTTCTTGATCCGGCGGTGGTTGCAGGGAGGAAAGAAAATGGGCAAGCGGCCGGCGATGGATGTGGGCAACAACAAGAAGTCAAGAATAACTAACCAGACGCGGTGGTGAGATGTGTAGGAGGAAAAAAAATGACGAGGCTACCCCTGTAGCGTGTCGTACTGGGGAATGCGCCGGCTGCGCCTGTGATTTCCGTATTTGCCCCTACGCCCCTGCTGAGGAGAGTCGCCGTCAGGGGTACGACGGTAAAACCTGTGGCCGTATGGAATCGGATTGGACGGAAGGTACGGTACGGCGGGTGTACTCGGTGGGGGGCAGGATGGGGAAAGGGAAGGTTGGGAAGTGAGTCAGGTGGGGAGGGGGCGATGCGGGGGAGGGGGAGGACGCCGAGGACTGCAGATCGTACAGCCTGGTGGTGCGGACGGGTACGTCATGTCGAAGCGAAGCGTACCGGACCCTTGGCCGGCCCGTGACACAGACGTGTGGCCCCGCTCCCCCACTTTGGCCTCTCGCGACGGACGGGTAGTTGCTGACTGGTCCCGTGCTCCCTGGGGACGGCTTTTTCTTTTCTTTTCTCTCCCGTCCTGTTCCGTTCTGTCAGCGACAACGCATTCCCTTGCGTCGTCTTTGTGTGGGCCCCATTTCGACGCACTGTACGGATACCATTAGCGCCCACGATTTAAGAGGGTATTGAAAAGCACATGGACGACAGTTGCAAATAACCAATCACGTTGCACCGTTCTCACAAAACATGCCAAGAAAAGAGAAAAATAATCCGAGTGGTATGGTATTATAAAACATGTGGCAGAGTTGCAAATACAAATAAATATTGTCGTCATGTTCAGTTGGGAACCAAAGATTATTATTTTTTATATAGGATATAATGCTGTATCAAAAAAATTCACATGTACTGTAATTCGGTAAAATTCATTTATGAACCGATAAAAAAATTTGCCCACAATTAGATAAGAAAGCACTCCCTCTGTTTCAAATTATAAGATGTTTTTTAGTTTTTTAGATACGGAATTTTGGCTATACAGTCAGATAAACACTATGTCTAAATATATAGTAAAAACAATGTAAGTAAAAACGTCTTATAGTTTGGAACATAAGAAGTAATAAACAACAAAGTGAATCTCAGATTTAGCTAATTCACCATGTCTCGATCCCCTCTTCATACACCACGTTCGGCTGGTCTTGTTTCAGCTTGTTTGAGCTTATTCTCTCACATAATACTATTCAATGCTGGCGAACGGTGATCTCTGACAGTCGGCAACGAGTGGTCACCTTGGATCTTACTGGATAAAAGCCGATGTTCTATCAAGGGGGTAGGTGGAGGGGGCGCGTGCATAGATAGTTCATTTTCTTTCTTTTTATTATTAATTGATACATGGGCCACCGAGCTTTCTTCTGGTATGCCAGGCCATAATATACTTTCTTATTTTTAACAATAAAATTATATGTTGTCCATTCATTAGTTTTACGACTATTTTCAATAATGCTAATAGACTTCAAAAACATAAATGGGCTATAAATCCAATAAAACTATGTTTTGATGTAGCCTATCTTTAATGATCATTTTGTTGTACACTATAAAAACAAGCTTCAGTGAATTGTCTAAATTATTGGTGATATGTTGAACTTGATTTCGAAAAAAGTTGTTCATATATGAGGAACAAAAATATCAATAGTGTAAGACACTTAATTGCTAAAGATGTGGACACATGAGGAGAATGTTAGGTATTTGTCACTTGGAGACCTAACTAGAGATGATTCCACTTTCCATGAAGATGGAGATGACCAACGTGACCTGTGGGCCATTCTATTGGGTTGAGCATCTACCAAAAATGCTTTCTCATGCACATACCTAATTACCTAAATCATGTGGATTTATCCTTGTGTTTCACCTTATCAATTTAGCCGATGTCTATTTCGGTCTTTTTCATATTAAACTTATTATCTGAAGAACTAAAAGATGATAAGGAGATGTATGGTATATATATATATATATATATATATATATATATATATATATATATATATATATATATATATATATATATATATATATATATATATGAACCTAACACAAGTATTGACACTCATGAAAAAGATGGCGAAAGAAGCAAAAAAAAACATTTTTACTTTTTTGTACTCCCTTATTAGTTCTAAATTGTTAAGGTGTTTTGTGCTATGTAGTTTTTGTTGTACAGCTAGATATATTATGCCTAGACACACGGTAAAAATTATGTATGTATCTATAAAAGTCAAGATGACTAATAATTTAAAATGGAAAATTATTTAAGTATTGGAGGATCATTGATTCAGATCCGCAAACAAATAAACCTAGAAGTAATCATTTCAGAACTGCAAACAAGAAAAAAAAAACTAGAATAAACAAAAACTGTAGCTGTCTACTTGACGTTGGTGCGGTGCGGGTGCCGTACCTAAAAAAGGACGAAGGGACGCACGGGGTGGAGCTGGACCAGTTCCGTTCCACTGACCAATCCTGTCCAGTACCCACCTCACCCTGATAACCACTCCACTGATAACCTCCTCCTGCTCTCCTGGGAAGGTCGTCGTCTGGCGATCTATATCTTGCTGGGAAGGCTCTACCTGGTGCACGACCACGACCACGACCACGAGCATCAGCTCACTCATCATAACCTGTGAGCTGTGACCCGTGTGCCTATCAGACAGCCGCACCTGCTTTGCTTGCAGGTTGCAGCTCCTTTTCTGTTGAGTAATCTTCAGGGTCCGTTTAGTTTACTATAGCCCTGCTTCATGATTAGATTAGGGTTTTTTTTCCATTCGACTACAAGAGTAACTATACTAGTGGAGCTTAATCTATTTTAGTAAAATGTTTAGTGGAACAGCTTTTCTGGATAAATAAAAAAGATGTTATGTCCATAAATATCTTTCTTTTTTCTTCCTTTATTTATTTCGGGTTATCATCTTGTTTCTCGTCCTATCTCCCTCCTCCTCCTCGTCACGTCTCTCTTGTCTTCTCCTGTCTGCCTCTAGTCCACCACCCCTCCTGCTGTTGCCCTCTTCCTCCGCCTTCTCCCGGCGGTGTGCCACCTCCTCCCCGCCTCTACTTCTCCGCGTGCAGCCTCCTTGCGCGAGCGCGCCACATCTACCCCTTCAAGCGCTAGCATGCCGCCTTTGCCCCTCCCTCTGTAGTCCCTGTGCGTCGCAGTCTCCCGCACCAACACGTCTTGGGGCAAATTGGGTCCGGCCATGAACAAGTGCTAGGCCCACGGAAGCTCGTAGAGTCACACGAAGCTTTTTTTTTTTTTTGGCTCCGACTCTTTCTTCATGCTTCTCGCATCGGGTTTCTCATAGCTTCACCAACAAAGCATAGCGCGCGGGGACCATTTGGTTCGGTGGCATGCGGAGCCGTACCAAATGGCCCCTTAGAGCATCTCTAGCTTAAAACACTCTCATAATCTTAGATTTTTAGAAAGATTAGAAAAAAAAACCATCTCCAACCACTCATAATATTACCTCCCAATCTTTTAGCATTTGAGAAAAACTCCCTCTTTGCGCGTAAAGTTACGTGGACTCCGGTCGCGCGAATCCCCTGCGTTCTGGTTTCTCCGACGATCTTCTTCTCCTTCATCATGCCTCGCGAGGCTACTCGCGCTGCGGCTCCTAACTTGGTCGCGTGGCCGCAGCATCCTCTGCTCGTCGCGCCGCTGCGGATCCTGCTCGCCGGCGCGCTCGTCGTGGCTCCAAAGCGCCGTGCGGCCCTCCGCTCGCCCGCATCGGTGCGGCTGCCGCCGGCCGCGCGGCCCTCTGCTTGCCCGCACCGATGCAGCCGCCGCCACCGCGCCCCAAGCTCCGCGTCGTGGCTTTGCCGCCCTCCCCAAGGGTCCGCACGATCTCATACCTTCCCAGCAACGACTCCCGCGTGCACTCCGGCCCCGCCCGCTCACCGTTCACCATTCACAAACGCACGCACGCCGGATTGCCTAGAGAGTTCGTGAATCTCTATCTCTCTCTCGCTCGCTGGAGCTGCCGATCCAGCTGGGCTCTGAGATGGAACCGGCCAGCTGAGGAACGGAAGGGCAGGCTGTACGTGCCTGTTCTCATAAAGAATATGATCGTATTTACGAAAATGCCATTGAATGATTGGAATATGTTTTTGAAATATGTTTTTAAGAGTGAATTATTAGAAACTCTTAGAAATGGCCTTATTTATTTCTTCCAAAAAAAATTTAGGAGTTGGGAAACATCATTTTTTAGGAGAAAAATATTAGGTACTCTTGGAGATGCTCCCAGCTATCCTATCATATTCCGTCCACCAAAAATATTGCATGCCTTATAGTATTGTTTACTATATTTGACTCGGTTGTCCATTTCTCCGTCCAAAAAAGAATATAACTCTAGTTCTCTCTCTGTTCAAAGTCTTCTAAATTAATAATCAACTTCACATAAAGCATAATATTTTTTATAAATATTTATTTAACCTAAGATTATTCATTACAATATTTTCTTTATTATTAGATGTTGTTTCCATAGTATCGTTTCACATTTTTATATTATGTTATAAAAGGTTAAGCTGGTCAAAAATATGTTTTGGAGACCGCCTCAATGTGCTCCACATACATTGTCTCAGACTTAGAGGAAGTAGGAGACAGAAAATCTAGTATAATTTTAAGAACAAAGTCCAAATTACCTCCAAAATTTGGCCTATGTCCTGATGATCTAATAACGGTAGTGCTAGCACCCGGACGTTCGGACGGATGCCCGCGCCTACACTTTGTCTCCCCACGCGCACCTGCATCCCGCGCCCGCCTACACAGGGCCCACCCCACCCCGACTGAACGTGGGGAGTCTCCGCTCGCTCCCTCAGCTTCTCACGCGCATGCACACGGCCAGCAACTGCAGCAGGTGACAACAGCAGGTGGCTACGCCAGCATTCAGAAGGGAGGGAGGGGGCGGCGGATGCCCAGCCGGCGCCGGGAGGAGGAGACACCGAGGCGAAGGTGAGGTAGTAGAAACACGAAGACAGAGATGCAACACCCGATCTACTTTTGAAACATCCGGATGCAAAAACTTGCAACGTATGTCTGAAGGTAGATGAAACACATGAAACATGCATCTGAAACACTAGCAGCAACACCCGATCTACTTTTGAAACATCCGGATGCAAAAACTTGCAACATATGTCTGAAGGTAGATGAAACACATGAAACATGCATCTGAAACACTAGCTGCAATACTAGATCTACTTTTGAAACATCCAGATAAAACGCTTGCAACATACGTATGAAACGGATGAAACACTCGAAACATGCGTATGGAACACTTGCAAAAAAACACATGAAAACACTTCATATGTGTGAAAACATATGCAACATCCAGATGAAACACTTGCAAATATACATCTAGAAAATGTATGAAACATTTAGATCATACACTCAAAACATACGTGTATAGCCACGACAACATATGCAACATTCCGATCACTTTTGCAACATCAAGATAAAACACTCAACATCCAGATGAAACATCTGAAACACTTGAAACATACTCTTGCAACATGGGCTTTGCTTGGACGAATGGAGGCACGCCGGCGCGGAGGTTGACGGCGGCGCATGGACCTCCCTATGCGGCAGCGGCACGGGCAACTCGTCGGCAGGCGCGGCGTCACACGAATCTCGTCCCCCTCGCCTACTTGCTGGAGCATCCGTCATGGAGGCTCGCTGGCTCGGTGGAGGCGGTCGCGGCGAGTGGGCTAGCCATGGCGAGCAGGCAGCGCGGTGGAGGTGGGCGAGGTAGACTAGGCCCGGTGGGAAATGCGGTGCGGAGGAGGCCGCAGGGGATGGGGCGAGGCGCTGCGGGGGACCGGCGGCGGCGAGACGGAGTGGGGTGGGTGGATGGGCACGGCGACGCGGGGAGGAAACAGCGCAGCAAGCATCGGTGCATGAGGACGGGACGAGCGGATAGGGTCGCTGGGCGAGCGACGCGTGCGGAAGTGAGCGGAGGGAAGCATCCATCCATTCGTCTTAATTGTATCATTATAGATCTAATAAACTAATTGTCATGTATTAGGTGGGGCAGCACTAGTGCCAAATACTAAGAGGAGTTGACACAAAACGGAAAGTTGGACGGCACAGGAAGCATGGCACAGAATACCGGCTCGTCTTCTACCTCGGCTCTGAACCTCTATCCAAGAACGTCCCTTCCTGTTGTTGCTTCCTACCCTGACTCTCTCTCCAAATTCTATCATACTGTATATACTGAATTGAGTGAATCTTAGTGTATTGTAGAGTGATTCTATTTACTTCGATTTACTCCCATGGATATTGCTTAGCTGGAGCTAAGCATTCACATGAAATTTTTTTGTAGCTAAGCATTCACAAATTACTGTTTATAATCCAATAAGCTAATGCTCCCTCAGCTTCAGATTCAAGATTTTCTCAAGCTATAGATGCCTAACCTGACTTAACCCCCCCCCCCCCCCCCCCCCCCACCCCCCACACACACACACAGAGATTGCTTAGCCGCTGGAGCTCTGTCAAACTAAGTATATATATATTCCCTCTGTTTCAAATTATAAGTTGTTTTGATTCTTTTGGTACATTCATTTTGCTATGCATCTAGATATAATAATATGTCTAGATATACAGTAAAATGGATGAAAAAAAGTCAAAACGACTTATAATTTAGAACGGATGGAGTACAATTATTCTGTCCGTACGTCTTTAATTTGACTTTGACTTGTTGGCATACCAAAAACGATGTGGTGATGATGACACGATGGCCTTCATTGACTTGGAATTTTAGATGAATCAATCAAATGATGATGGCGCCGTACGAATGCTACGGAGGCTGAACTGAATGGTAGCTAAGCTGGCTTACTATCAGACAACGACGATGACAAATAACAAGGCAACTTGTTCACTTCTCCATGTGCGGTGTTGCTTCGTTCCCTTGCCGATCGAACCGGCCTACTAGTCGTCGTCATGGCCATCGACGTCAGCTAACTAGCTAGCAGTCGAGGACGGACAGTGACGTACCCCAAGTCCCCAACCAATGAACTGAACCAATCCGATCCATCGATTTCGACAAGACAAGAGAGAGAGTCCTTCCTCAGGGAGGCGTCTTCTCGTCTCGTCGGCCCGTGGTCGTGCATGGGCTTCGTCTTCCCGGGGAGGCTCCACCGCACCGGCACCAGTCTGGTGTACTCCCTGTCCGGCGCCGCGCCACACAGACCGGTCCTGTCCTTTCGCGTTTTGTCTCCATGCGTATACTGATATATACAGGAGCAGTAGAACCTTACGTGCCCTCATAGACTTTTAGGCAAAGTTCTATAGTGTAGGTGGGGCTAAGACTTAAAATCGAGCGTCAATCAAAGGTATGTGTTATTCAGCTCTCTAAAATTTTCCCTGGATCCGCCGCTGGATAGGATAGGATGTATATCTATCCACAATTCTAGAGATAGGATGGTTCTATCTTCATGTTTGATTTGAGAGATGGAATGGTTCTTTTTTTCTCAAAATTAATTTGGTACGAGGGATGAGGATGGCATGCATGCTTGATATTCCCTATTTCCCTTAACTACTTTGGTTGTGTTTCTCCAACAAACATGGCAAGAAAAAATAAGCCAGGCTACCTTAAGCGTGTCTAAGTCAATGCAGCATAGACTTGTTTGGTTGTCATATGCTAGCCAAGCCTATACCACGTAGTTCTTGTTTGATTGGCTGGTTTGCTAGATATCGTTATCTCTTCTTTGTTAGGGTGACATTACCTCCATCACATTTGTCTTTGTTTGTCATCGTCACCGCCGTCTTGCGCCACCGCAATGCAAACATGCCCCTCCCCACAGTTCCACTCGTGTTACATGCACCAGCGGCGCGGGAGCTCGCCCCCGCCGATGCAAGTCGTCCCTCGCAGTCGCAGCCCACCAGCTCGCGCCCGCTGCCATATCTGGGTGGTAGTAGATCGGGCCGAGGTGGGGTAGCGGCAAGCCGACAAGAGATCTAGGTGCGGGTGGTCGAAGGAGGGCGAACACCGAGGAAAGCGGGCTTCGAGAGGAGGGTGAGGACCCTACATCGCTGTCGGCCACCACCTCGCTGCTCCTTCTCTCCTTGTGCTCTCATGTGTCATGGTTCTAGCAGGGCAGCATTCAGTTTTTCCGACGGGCCACCGTATCGACAACGTCGGGGGTGGGAGCAGTCCTCGCCATGTGCTCATTCTAGTTCAGCCAGTGGTCGTCACCCTCATCGCCTCAACCTGGCTTCAATGGATGATGGTGGTGAACCAAAGAAAGGTGAGCAGATAGATCCCGCTAGGACACATATTCGCTAGCAATCATGGCCACGCTAAAACAGATCTCCTTTGCGTTTCCACGGAGTCTGGCTATCTGCCCCCTTGCATTACCTATGCCTAGCTAGACGGCCTTGGTAGCCAACTAAACATGGCTCGGGTGCATTAGGCAAGCCTGGTCGGAGGCATAGCCACCCAAGCAATCACCCCCTAACTGAATGGGCTACATGTCTGTCAAACAATTGTCCCATCCCTTCCCTTTTCCTATGTACGTGACCTATATAGGGTTGCATGAACCGGCAACAAATCATATTGCTCAAAGTGCCTGTCTTCCTCGATGATATGTACCCACTACGAAAATAGCTTTCAATGAATTTTCTCACGGTAGATCTAGCAAGCCCCCTTCCAAAAAAAATATTATGATATGTCGGCCCTTTATTTTAAAAGATGTGGTTCTCTATATTATCCTCCAATAGACAAAAGTATCAATGTGTAAAAGTACATATATAATCAATTCCGTAGCAACAAAACCAGAGTAAGTAATGGCCAAAGATGTGGATAGGGCAAAAGAATGTTCGATATTTGTATGGGACTGTTCTTGTAGACACAACTTGGAGATAGTTCTACCTCTATAAAGATGTCATGATTAACCAAATATTTTAAGCTCAGGACCATTCAGTATTCACTATATATATCTACTGTCTGAGTACGGCCTCGATGGGCTACCTTAAGTCAGTCACGTCGCCTTCGACAAGTTACGTCATAAACTTTGACCTCTCAAGTATGCCTTCAACAGGCTATCTCGAGCTAGTCACACCGTCGTCGACCTCGACCACTCGAGTTCTTTGACACCACCTCTATATATATATATATATATATATATATATATATATATATATATATATATATATAGTGGACCTCGACGGTTCACCACTAGCCCGCATAACAGATCAGATGCTTTCGGTCCGTTCAAACAATTATTGGACTACTTCAATCGGCCTGATCGACATATAGAGTGAGGGGGGGGTATATTGAGGTGGCTGACATCCAGCTATACTCGAGCCGGCTTCTAAGTCAATCATGTGAGCATGCTCGCCAGGGAACTCAGAAACCAGCTGAGTGATTTCGGACAAGTACGGTGCTTGGCAATTGACTAGGGGTTTATGGCGCACCCCAAGCTAGGATTCCGGAGTGCCACTCATTCATCTGTTCTTAGCTCGAAGAGTAGAAGACATTGCTGCATGAGGCAAGATGTCGACTACTCAGTTGGTGGGATGACATGTGGAACCACTTGAACAAAGGCCTAAATGGTCTAACTCTTCAACTGAAGCGTTTGGCAGTCGAAAGATACCAGTCGAAGGTTAGAACACTCAGGGCAGTCGAACTGTCTTATGGCTACACCCATCAACAAGAGACCCACTGGGTTTGGGTACTCAAAAAATGCGCAAAAAATGCTCGGATTAAGTAGATAACGAACTCGAATCGAGTCGAATACACTACAAGTAAGTATTCCATTAAAATAAATTATTATTAATAGCCTTTGTTATATTCAATAGGTGTACAATAACAACGACCATTCGAGTACGCCCTTGATGGGCTACCTCAAGTTGGTCACGCCGCATCCACCTACGTTGTCGGCAATGGCTATTTGAGTATGCCCTCCTTGGGCTACCTCAATCTGGTCTCATGCCATCCTCGTCAACATCATTGGCAATGACCATTAGAGTACGCCCTCGATGGGCTACCTCAAGCCGCACGCCGCTTCCAATTACGTCATCAGTGACGACCGTTTGAGTACGTTCTTGCTAGGCTACCTCAAGACAGACATGTCGCCTCCGACTACGTCATCGGCAATGGCCGTGTGAGTACACCCTTGATGGGCTACCTAAAGTTAATCATGTCACCTCTGATTATGTCATAAAAAATGGTTGTTCAATTATGCCCTCGACGGGCTACCTCAAGTCGGTCATGCCACCTTTGACTATGTAATCAACAATGACAGTTCGAGTACTCCCTCGATGGGCTATCTCAAGTCCATCCTGCAGCCTTCGACTACATCATCGACAATGACCGTTCGAGTACACCCTCAACGGGCTACCTCAAGTCGGTCACACCGCCTCCAACTACGTCATTAGCAATGACCACTCGAGTATGCCTTCGACATGCTATCTCGATCCGGCCATGCCATCATCGACCTCGACCACTTGAGTACACCTTTAATAGGCTATCTTGAGCCAGTCACACTATCATCGACCATGTCATCGACTATGACCACTCGAGCATGCCACCGTCAGGCTCCCTCGATGGTAACATTGTTTTCAACTATGTCATCTATTATGATCGCTCGGGCATGCCACTCGTGGACTCCCTCGACCTGATCACATCACCATGGGCAACGTCCTCGACCATGACTATTTGGACATGCCATCATCAGGCTTCACTTGAATTGTCAATAGGTATGCTCGATGCGTGCTTAGGGTCAGAAGAAGACAACTTCAAGATTAGCCTCCGACCGATGCTTCAAATCGCTTGGAGGCTCAGGGGCTAGAATCACTGAGACCACTATGTGGCCCCGGTCGACTACGACAACAAGAGAGCATTCGAATGCAAAGAGTTCTCACATTTAGACATCAATCGAAACTAACCCTCCGCTTGATTCTTTGAATCGCACGACGGCTCGAGGGCTATTGTCGTTGATATATACCTTGGATGATATCTCACTACATGGACAACAACCCAAATGGGATAGGGTACACCAAGCAGGCTACACAAGAAGCCTAACTCATACGGGGTACCTCATCTTCTTGGTGGACAAGGTATAGCAAGATGTACTTAGAAACCAACTCTATGTTGTAGATTTCCTTGTAACGAACTAGAAAACCCAATCAGTATCTCGCGGTGGACTAGATGAGCGCGGTGTGGAGCCCCCAATTAGTATCTCGCTACATAGCAATCCTAGGCAACTAGTCATCAGTAGCCCCTTCTAAACTCAAGCATACAAGATAAGAGATCTACTCCCAATTGGATGTAGGGTACCACATACTAGAACCAGCATAAATCTATCCCGTGCGCTATCCATTTGATTCCTTGTGCGTGATATGTTGATCCCGATTGCTGGAGTCGAAACTTCCAACAATTTGCATCTTGCATTTTAATTAGAAAATTATATTTTACAACAAAAACTACCTACTTTGGAACTTTGTCCTTAAGTGTTGCTTGGTAAGGCGAAAGCTGGTTGTATATGTGACCTTCTCACTTAAAAGAGTCCTTAGATTCTTAGATATAAGACATAGTAACCTAATGTATTTCTAGATCTTGACCAATGTATTTAGTGCACGGTATTCTTTTGAAAGAAAAAAACTCTTTTGTTTTGATTAGAGATTTGTCTTTCTAATCCTGCAAACATTGGAGCATATCCCATAAAAGTCCACAAACGTCTTCAACTCTTTTTGCAGCCCGTTAAACCATAACATCTCAATATTCAATCGACCAAAATAATCTTAGTATCGAGATACAAGAATAGCCGTCTATTTTGAGATTGTCATATTGCTATTAAGAACATCTTTCACTAGATATAATAAAGCATCACCACTCAAATTTTCATATACGCCCTATTCGTTTGGGCTTGTTTGGCTTATAAGCTATGGCTGAAAGTACTGTTGGCTGATTTGCTGTGAGAGAAAAATACTGTTCGTTGGCTGATAAGTCATGGCTTATAAGCCGAATACGACCAAGCGAACAGGCTGATAGTCTATCCTTCATATCTTTCAATGTCTTATCATTTGTTACAAGCAAAGTCTTCAACTCATAAATAATATAACCTTCATTAACAAGATATTAATTTTGCTCATTGATATCTCTCATTTATATTTTATATACTAAAAAAGAAAGTTTTTTTTAATACTACCAAACTCTTTTTCAAACAGATTACGTTGGCACTCAGGATAAAGGATATTTGCACCACTGGCTTCTTTCTAAAAAAAACCTCCTATTTTTCTACATATGTACAAATATTTAAACATGAGATCAATAGAGCATATTTTAATATTTTATGTCAATTTCGAGCAAATGATCTTATACATCCAAGTTGTGACCGTGTCGATACGGGACCCACGGGATACCTCACAAGGAAGGGAGAAGATCTAGTCTAACTAGGATTCTTTTCATGTAATCTTAGTAGTAGTATTATTCTGTAATACTACTAGGAACTCTCATTGTAAACCGACTAGGACTCTGGCCTCCTGACTATATAAAGGAGGGCGGGGTTCCTGAAGGAGTTAGGGACAACACCTTACAATCAATCCAACGCAAAGGCTAACGCCAACTGGACGTAGGGCTATTACTCGATCACGGTCGAGGGTCCGAACCAGGATAAATCGACTGTCTCTTGCGTTTACCGTCGAGTTCTGCATACGCTGAAGCCCAAACAAACTGCCCCGGGTACCCCCGTGGCAGGCTATTGGTGGTGAAATATCGACAGTTGGCGCGCCAGGTAGGGGCTTTCGGTGAATTTGCATCCGAGAGCTCGACGGACCTCGACAACATGATCTTCTCGATGGGATCAACCTTCATCTTCGGTTCATGGATCTGCGAGGCAGGCGACGATGGCAAGCTCCAAAGCCGTCTCCTCGAAGATTCGGATCACCATAAAGACCTTTCTATTTCGGCGACTACGACAGTTCAACTCGTCGGAAGAATCGCGCAGCTCATGATGTCCGATCCAACTCAGATTTCGTGGCTTTGCGCATCCGATTCAAACTCAGGCTCCGCATCTGAGATGGAGTCTTACCCGAGTTCTTTCGAGAAACCAAGTTCTTTTCTGGTAGGGTTCCAGAACGCGGCCTCGGCCTATCAAGAATACAACTCGAAGTACACTCAGAGTCCTTTCAAGAAGTCGGGTCCTTTTCCGTTTGGGCTCCACAACATGGCAAAATCTTATCAGGCACGGCCTGAAGGATCCCTCGATTCGGTGCTTAGAATGCTACTGAAAGTAGCTCAGGATGGTCTCGTACTAACTATAACGTCTCAAGACTACATCGTCCACTGGCCAGGTTCTGTTCCTGAGGATAGCGGTACCCGACTAGTCGGCACGACAACAACAATTCTACCCTACCAAGAAGGAGACTCGATCTACGACCTTGAAGCCTCTACTAAAGTTATCAACAACTCCGACAGTGTGGAAACCAATGCTGATAACAGAACAATTCATGCACGAGAAGTATTCATGGTTTGCCATCCTCAATCACCATTGGTCCCCCTAGAAGCACCCGACATCAGGTCATCGGATGAATCTGAGTCCAACATATCACCCTTTATCTAGGGGCACGATGGTGAGACCGAGAATCAGAAGCAAGCCAGAGAAAGGAGAAACAAATTGAAACAAGGACGCCAACGCCGTGCTAGGCAGCGCAAGGAAGCTTGGATCAGATATGAGTCAGATCTGGCCGAGTACAATAGAAGAAAATCAGAGCAAGAAGTCGAAGAAAGACGCACGGTGAATACACCCTACAATAGGATCCAAGAAGCAATAGAAGAACTCGGAGCGACCTCACATCCCAGTGAAAGACAGGAACAACTCTGGGACCTTCTCCAGTCAATAGCCCTAAGGACACACGATGGAAGGACCTGCTCAAGACTACCTACCAGGTCAATATCTCATGGGCAGAAAGATCAAAATCAAAGGAAGTCCGCTTTCGAGAGACTCGGACCAAGTGGACGTCACAACAGAGAAAGTAGAAGGGACCATAGTCAAAACTACCGAGTCGAACAACCAAGAAATATCAGAAGCAAAGTACCTATTCAGACAGCCCCGCGGAACTAATCTCACCAAAACAACAGTTGGCTAGAAGTAGGTGCTGAATCAGAATACGCAAAAGCCAGAACGCACGATAGATTCCCCTATTTTGCAAACAGACTTGCTTCAATACGACTACCTCACAAGTTCAAGCCGTCCAACCACTCTAAATATGATGGCAAGACCGAACCAAGGCAGTGGCTCAGGATTTACTCGCAGTCGATTGAACTAGCCGGAGGAGACGACGATATCAAGACCTAGTTCTTTCCCATGGCCCTAGAAACCATGCCCCTCCAATGGTTTGACAAATTAAATCTAGGGTCAATCAGAAATTGGGAGGACTTGCAAAGAGTTTTCTGTGAAAATTTCGTGGGTATCATTACGCACCCCATCACCCACACAGAATTAAAAGGACTCAAGCAGAAAGGAGGTGAAAGTCTCAGAAATTACTATCAAAGATTTGGCGAACTACGTGCTCAAGTATATGACATAATCGAACGAGAAGTAATCGAAGCTTTCTCTCACGGAATCATGGCTAGGTGGCAATTTCAGGACTTCTGCAAAGAAAATCCGAGAAACAATGAAGAATTCAGATGCACAGTAGAAAAGATGATTACTGCAGAGGAGAAGACATGAGAAAGGTTCCTGGATAGAAACAACCGAGATAACCTGAACAAGCAAAATCATCGAAACATCAGACATCAGGAAAGAAAACATGGACCAGATAGCACCATTGCAGTGGCTGACAAATCAAGGAAGTTTTCTAAACCCAGAAGGTATGACGGCATTGAAAACATGCATTGCATCTGGCACCCTAAAGGAAATCACACCATCGGAAATTGCTACACCTTCAATGATCGATACATAAGAAAAGATAGTAAGGGAAACACTAAAGAAGACAATCAGAAAAAAGATGAAGACAACCATGAAGACAAGGGATTCCAAAAATCTAGGGGGACAGCAGCAGTAATCTTCGCTGGGGCCCCAGATTCTAGAAGCAAACATCAAGAAAAGCTAGCTCTATGAACCATCATGGCAACAGAACCGACTACTCAAAGATATCTCAATTGGTCACAGTATCCAATCCAGTTCTCAAGAGAAGACCAATGGACTAGCGTAGGGAACACAGGCCATTACCCACTGGTTCTAGATCCAACTATCACCGGTATGACTGTCACAAAAGTGCTAATCGACGGGGGAGCCGGACTCAACATTATTTTTTCAGAAACGCTAAGGAAGATGGGACTACAACTCGCCGGGATGATTACACCAATGAGCACCCCTTTTATGGGATAGTACCCAGCAAGGCAGCCATGCCACTAGGACAAATCACTCTACCGGTTACTTTTGGAACTCCCTCAAACTACCGTACAGAGTTCATCAAGTTTGAAGTTGCAGACTTCGATTCATCATATCACGCAATCCTTGGGTGCCCAGCACTAGCAAAATTCATGGCGATATCACATTACCCATACCTATTGCTTAAGATGTCGGGGCCTAACGGTGTCCTTTCCCTTCGAAATGATTTGAAGCGCGCTTTTGACTGCGACGTTCAAGCAATTCAAATTGCAGCCAAAGCGCAAGCCACCAATGGTAGAAAAAAATAGCCACTATTGCCGTAGAAATGAGCCCAGACGAACTAGAGATACCGGCTAAAAAGCCCAGCATCCTTGCACCACCAAAAGAAGCCGACGTCAAGCAAATCGACCTAGGCATCGGTGATCCCTCCAAAACATCAACCATCAGCGCCCACCTCTCGGCAAAATAGGAACTCGCGCTCACCAACTTTCTTCAAGACAACAAAGATATCTTTGCTTGGAAGCCGACCGACATGCCAGGTGTCCCAAGAGAGTTGGCTAAGCATAGAATCGATATCAATGAAGGCTCCAAGCCTGTGAAGCAACGGCTACGACGATTCTCACCCAACAGGAAGGCAACAATTAAAAAAGAAATCACAAAGCTAATGGTAGCTGGATTCATTAGAGAAATCCTTTATCCAGATTAGCTAG
This sequence comes from Miscanthus floridulus, assembly GCF_019320115.1. Classification (NCBI taxonomy): domain Eukaryota; kingdom Viridiplantae; phylum Streptophyta; class Magnoliopsida; order Poales; family Poaceae; genus Miscanthus; species Miscanthus floridulus. The sequence goes on from NC_089594.1 coordinate 20,840,751, forward strand.
CAGACCCAGTTCTAGTACAAAAAAAGAATACGGACGAGTGGCGCATGTGCGTCGACTACACAGATCTCAACAAACACTGCCCGAAAGATCCATTCGGGCTACCACGCATTGATCAGATAGTTGATTCAATGGCAGGATCTGCCCTATTATCCTTTCTTGATTGCTATTCAGGATATCACCAGATCGCATTAAAGGAACAAGACCAGAGCAAGACATCTTTCATCACTCCGTTCGATGCCTACTGCTACAAGACCATGTCGTTTGGACTCAAGAATGCTGGTGCCACTTACCAAAGAGGTATCCAAACGTGCCTTGGTGAACAGATCAGCGAAAACGTAGAGGCATACGTGGATGATGTAGTAGTAAAAACAAAGAACCCGGACACACTAATTGAAGACTTAAAGCAAACCTTCAAAAACCTGAAAAGATGGAGGTGGAAATTGAACCCAAACAAGTGTGTATTTAGAGTTCCTTCAGGACAACTACTTGGATTCTTGGTTAGTCATCGTGGAATCGAAGCCAGCGCCAAGCAAATTCAAGCCATAACAGAGATGGGCCCTCCTCGAAGTGTCAAAGATGTGCAGAAACTAATAGGCTACTTGGCGGCCCTCAATCGTTTCATATCAAGACTCGGCGAAAAAGGGTTACCTTTCTTTAAGCTACTAAAGAAGACAGATAAGTTCGAGTGGACAGAAGAAGCCAACGAAGCTTTCAAAAGACTTAAGGCATACCTCACCTCCTCGCCCGTTCTCACACCTCCAAAGAAATACGAAGACATGATGCTATACATTGCGGCAACTTCTACTGTGATCAGCACAGCGATAGTCATAGAAAGAGAAGAAGAAGGGCGCGTATATAAAGTACAACGCCCCGTATACTACATCAACGAGGTACTGTCAGAATCAAAAATCCGATACCCGCATGTGCAAAAACTACTCTACGCTCTCCTGATCACTTCACGCAAGCTTCGCCACTATTTTGAAAGCCACAAGATTAACGTGGTGACAGATTTCCCACTCGGAGACATCCTACACAATAAAGACGCAACAGGGCGCATATCTATGTGGGCAGTTGAACTTGGTGCTCTCAATATCGATTTCACCCCACGGAAGGCAATTAAATCTCAAGCCCTTGCCGATTTTATTGCTGAGTGGATAGAAATTCAACAACCTATGTCAAATACCATCCTTGACCATTGGAAAATGTACTTTGATGAATCACTCAAGCTAGGCGGAGCCGGTGCAGGCGTTCTCTTCATCTCCCCTCAAGTATGTCCTTCAGATATTATGGCAAGCTATAAACAATGAAGCAGAATACGAAGCCCTCATCCACAGGCTCCGAGTAGCAATTACTATTGGAATCAAGTGATTACTCGTATACGGCGATTCGGCAGTAGTCATCAACCAAGTCAACAAAGATTGGGACTGCACCAAAGAAAACATGGGCGCTTACTGTGCTGAAATACGAAAACTCGAAAAACATTTTTAAGGATTGGAAATTCTACATGACCTGCGCGATTCTAATATTGCAGCAGATGTCCTCACCAAGCTTGGATCGGATAGGGCGAAGGTCCCACTCGGCGTATTCATAGAGGAGTTATCAGCTCCCTCTATTAAACAACCCGATGAGATAACCCTAGAACTACCAGCTAAAGACACCCAGATTTTGGTAATCACTACCTCATGGACCCAGTTTTTTATTGATTATATCAAAGAGAATAAGTTGCCAGCAGATAAAGCGGAGGCTACCTGAGTTGTTCGTAGAAGCAAGAACTACATCCTAGTAGGGGACAAGCTGTACAGAAGAGCCGCATCATCAGGAGTACTCCTAAAATGTGTCTTGTTTGAAAAAGGCAAAGTGATCTTAGACGAAATACACTTAGGTTGCTGTGGAAATCATGCCGCTTCAAGAACACTAGTCGATAAAGCATTCCGCACCGGATTCTACTGGCCAACCGCTTTGAAAGACGTAGAAGAACTCGTCAGAAAATGCAAAGGTTGTCAAATGTTCGCAAGACAAGCTCATGTACCAGCTCACAATCTCATCTGCATCCCTCCTGCTTGGCCTTTCTTCTGCTGGGGGCTGGATCAAGTAGGACCTCTCAAGAAAGCAAAGGGCGGTTTCGAGTACATCTTTGTAGCAATTGACAAGTTCACCAAGTGGATTGAATACAAACCACTCGTAAAATACAGCGCAGCCAAAGCAGTCGAGTTCATCCAGGACATTATGCACCGCTTTGGCATGCACAATCGAATCATCACAGATTTGGGTTCCCCATTCACAGCTACAGAATTCCAAAGTTGGGCACAGGATTACGGCTTCGGCATAGATTACGCATCAGTCGCACATCCAGAAGCCAACGGATAGGTAGAAAGGGCTAATGGACTCATACTAGCTGGATTAAAATCAAGAATATATGAAGAACTAGTGGACTATGGATCCAAATGGATTGAAGAATTACCCAAAGTAGTATGGGGGCTACGAACTCAAATAAGCAGAGCCACCGGATACTCACCTTTCTTCCTAGTTTACGGATCAGAAGCCGTACTACCTGCAGACTTGATCTGGACGTCACCAAGGATAGAACAATATGACGAAGGAGAAACAGAACACACCCGAAGATTAGAACTCGACAGTACAGAAGAAGTCAGAGTAAACGCTACCCTTCAATCAGCCAGATACCTCCAAGGTTTAAGACGCCACTACAACAAGAATACCCAGCCTCGATCACTCCAAATTGGAGACCTAGTACTAAGAAGAATACAAAAAACTGACGGACGCCATAAACTACTCAGTCCATGGGAAGGTCCTTTTATTGTCACAAAAGTCACCGGACTAGGCATGTACAAGTTGATAACTAAAGATGGAAGAGAAGTCAACAATACATGGCACATCAGCCAACTAAGAAGATTCTACGCATGAAAACAACTCAAGGAAGAATATATGTACAAGCCACAAGAGATAAACATTCATGATCAATAAAGATGGTGTTCCTCGACAACATATGTCTTATTATGACTTTTCCCGAGTTGTTTTCACTAAGCATATCAACGTTCATGATCAATAAAGATGATGTTCCTCGACAACATGTCTTATTATGGCTTTCCCCCAGTTGTTTTCACTAAGCATACCGGCCGAGAGCAAAAGAGCTGAAAAGATGCTTGAGCCCGCCAATGATGCTTGAGCCCGCCGATGAGGGTAGCTAATAAGCTAACACCCGAACCAAAAAGCAAAATGGCTAAAATTATGCCTGAGCATACCGGCCGAGAGTAAAAGAGCTAAAAAGATGCTTGAACCTGCCGATGAGGGTAGCTAATAAGCTAACACCCGAACCAAAAAGCAAAATGGCTAAAATTATGCCTAAGCATACCGGTCGAGAGCAAAAGAGCTGAAAAGATGCTTGAGCCCGCCGATGAGGGTAGCTAATAAGCTGACACCCAAACCAAAAAACAAAATCGCTGAAATTATGCCTGAGCATACCGGCCGAGAGCAAAAGAGCTGAAAAGATGCTTGAGCCCACCGATGAGGGTAGCTAATAAGCTAACACCCGAACCAAAAAGTAAAATGGTTGAAACTACGCCAGAGCATACCGGCCGTGAACAAAGAAGATGAAAAGATGCTTTAGCCTGCCGATGAGGGTAGCTGATAAGCCAACACCCGAACCGATCCTAAGATGTTTTTACAACCAGGGAAAGAGCCAGATGCTGGCATCCAGGCAAAGAAGACATCAATAAAAAATAAAGAATCTTCATTCAAAAAGAAGTATAATATCCTATTACAGAAGCTGGAATACAAAGGTCAATTACATCAAGCATCGTCATCAGGAGAAGAAATATCAATATTAAGATTATCCACAATCCTCCTAGCTAAATCTTCGACCTCAGGCTCCACCTTTTCAACGGAATCCAGATATTCTTGACTCTCGACTTCCTCTGCAATCTTGGACAAAGGGACCTCCGGAGCAAGAACCCGGACCTGGGCTAGAACATTTCTGGTACATAGTTGGGCGTACCTCTTCACGAATTCCTAAAAACGGGTCAGAACTTGGGGAATAAACTGAGCCCAAGATTGACCATTATTTGTTGGAGTCCGAAGAAGATCGGCTACTGACCGAAATGATTTCCACAAAGCATTCCAGTTCTCAGTAGCCGTCGCCAACTTGCCAGTCAAGACTTCAATAGTTTTTGGACCTGCACAAGATCCCTGTCAGCTCCACGCCTAATCAACTTGGCAAGCGTGAGTTCTTCTTCAGCACGAGTAATTACCACCTTAGCCCTGTTGTGACTATTGCGAACAAGTAGCTTCATTTCCTCAATACCCTCCGAGAGCTTCTGCTTTTCAACTCGGAGAGCTAGACCAAGCACCAAAAAACAAGTCAGCAGAAAGGGAAATTTGAATACAAAAGGAAACAAAAAGAACCCGCAATACCATTGCACTCATTCTTCATGGCCTCCACATTCTTCAAGGCCTCCTGGACGGTAGCATCCCTCCGCTTTTCTGCCTCAACCACCTGGGCACGGAGAGCTTGTTCCTCCCTTTGGTGCGTTTGACGCTCGGTCTCCATCTCAGCCCGACAGAGGTCAAGCTTTGTTTTTAGGGCACTAACCTCAGAAGACAACATTTTCTCAGTCTCAGACAAGAAAAAGAAGCCGGTATGATCCCGAGAAAAAGATTGAACAAAAAGAGAGAGAAGAAACAAGACATAAGAACAAAAGAAAGACGAACATCCAAAGAAAGAACTTCAGAAAAACTTACCTGGAGTTTTTCCCCAAAAGAAGTCGCAAAGGTTCCCCAGACAGCGGTCAGCTCTGACAACCGATGAGTGGCATCGAATTGTTGCACCACGTCATCATCCAAACGCTAAACGCCAGTAGCAAGAGGAGCAGAGGAAGAAGCCGGCCGATGTAAAGAAGGCAAGACCAGGGCCGTATCCTGGGAAGCCCCGGCTACCTCCTCAGATGGATCCACCGCCACGGCCACGGTCACCCCTGGAGCCAGCAAATCAGCAGCAACGTGATCACCAGGGAACCCTGTCTCCCTCACAGCCACCTCGCCGACCATACATTCTGGGTCCTAAGACTCAATACACAGGGGCAAACCAGAAGACTGACAAGAGGTCGACTGAGGGTTAAGGGAAGGCGAGGGTCTGCAAGATGATAAGGAAACTCGACGATAAGAATATGAATCAGAAAAAAGGAAAATAGAAGTAAAGAAACATAACCAGGATTCACTCACTTAGCTATATTCTTCTTCATAAAATCCCCAAGACGAACAGAAGACCTTAGAGGGGGAACTATGGCAGCAAAAATATCACCACCACTCTACGACAGGAGTGGCGTGGTCGGGACCGGAGCCCCAGAAGAACTCGAGCTCGACGACCGCTTACTACAAGAGAACAAGGCCAAAGTTACAACAAAAAGAGGTGTTCAACAACAGAAAAACAAGAAAACAACTCACCGACGCATGACAAGGGCAGCATCATCATCCTCATCTACCACACTCTCAAACAAGTCAACCACAGCGCCATCTAAAAAGGAGAAAAGTACTCGATTAAAGGCACAAACAAACAACAAAAAGACAAACGTATTAATATGCTCACCTAGGAGCAAGCTACCTATAACTTGAGTACCTGGACGAGTACTCGACTGGCGAGATTTCTTGGTAGTAGACAAACCAGAAGAAGAACAATCCGCTCGCCCCCTTTTTCCCACACTACGAGGAGCTCGAGGAACTGGACGAGGAACATACTCTACATATGCGTCAAGAACTGTGGAAGAGAAACACCAGGAAACATCGTGGTGGTTTGAAACTTACTGGTTAAAGATGCCCCAGCAAGACTCTCCCCAGTCTCCACAATAGCAGGGCAGTCATCAAGGGGGATCGGATCAACAACGTTATGCCTCAATTCCTATAAAAGAGTAAAACAACCAGACGAGAAAGATTAAGCAAAAAATGAGACAGCAAAGGAAATACAAAAAGTAACCGCATAAGAAAAAACAACTCACAGCAGGAGGCGGGGTGTTAGCACAATACTTAGGGACAGCATGTGGGACGACGCTTACTCCTTTCAACATCTTCTGAAGGTGCTCGAGCACCTCCTCATCAGTCAACTCAAGGGCAGGGACCATACGAGAAGGGTCCTCCGCCCAGAGTACTCAAAACCATAATTCTCTCGCTCCTTCAAGGTTGAACACGGCGGCGAAGAAAACTGGAAACAATCCCGAAGTCGATCAAGCCTTTGCTTGTTTCAGAGTACACATCCTCTCAAGAAACGGCTTGATCGCCTAGAGCTCATCCATCATCAGGGGACTCTTTTCCCATCGGTCATTACCACAGGACCAGAACCAGAATGAACAGCAAGAGGAGGAATCATATTGGCGGCATAAAACCAGTCGGCATGCCAATCCCTCACAGAATCAACCAAGTCATAATCAAAGAATTTACTCTTAAGACCCTGACGAAACTGAATCCCCCGCAGCCACCAAGAACATGGGTTTCATCGCGGCGGGGTTGGCGCTTCAAACGGAAGAAGTAATGAAAGAAAGAAAGAAAGAGAAGGAGAAATTCCATGAAAAGTTTCACAAAGATGAACAAAAACAGAAAGATGAATGACAGCATTGGGAGCAAGATGGTTCAAGCTAATCCCAAAATAACTGAGAAATCGATGAAGAAAAACAGAAGCAGGAAGGACAGAGTCGAGCACGGATAAAGGAGACAAAAAGAACAATCTCACCAGGGCCTGGAGTTGGGACCCCGATGCTGGCCTGGAGCTTTTCCAATCGGCAAACTCCTTGCCCTGGATCAGACCATCACTGACAAGCTCGCGCAACTGATCCTCAGTCGTAGTTGGAGCCGGGCCAGATCTTCTGAGCAGCCCTCATGGCCATGAATTCTTGATTTTCAATCACAGAAAGCGATGCCTCCTCGTCTACAAAGGTTGCCTAGGACTTGCTCGTGATTTCTTCCTACCATATACTAGCGAAAGCAATAAAGCACTAAGAAATGATGATGCTTAGACGGCGACGCTCAGATGACGGTGACAAAGGCGACGGCGGAGTTTTGAAGACTAGGGTTTCAAGGCAAAAGCAGGGCAGCAAAGAAAAAGAAGAAGAAAGACCTTTAAATAGATTTTCCAGCAATAAAAACCCGACCCACCAGGCCCATGAGAACGCAACGATCCATTTCTCACCACAACTGACACAGCTGAAATGACGGACGGCACACTTCTACACAAAGGTACAGTTCAACGGGCAAATTTCAGACTTATCCATCCAGCACCACGGCAGAGTTATCATATTGCTACAAAAAGAACTCATCAACCATCAAGCAACGAAGGGCTACCTCATAAGGGAACATAAGAACCCGATTCTTATAGAAAGAACTCAGGAATCTCATAAACAACCAGGACATCAGCAGAAAAAAGAATGACAACTCAGAAGACAATATTCTTTCCATTATAAATGGCATAAAAAATACAAGATTACACATCTTACAAGACCCACGAACTCGGTAATACGACAAGCAAGGTAGCAAAAAGGAACCCAACCCACACAACTAGGCTCTGGAACAACTACGTGTTTCAAATTGATTAATCGGTAGAACAAACCGCACTCGGCTACACTGTTTTCTTCAAAGGACGAACGTAGTACATCCAAGCGGGAAATCAGCAGCACGGCAGGACAACATGGACCAGGAGAGGCCTGCAGGCATCTGTCTACCAAAGCCCGACAGTGATGCAAGATCAGGTGTGATCTGACCGGACAGTCGTAGGACAGACGAAGAGGATCAACCCAGAACTGCCGATGAAGGAACGTATCCCACATCACAAGACTTCCTCCAACTACCGCCACGTACTTTCGGGTACAATGCCGCTGCGAGATTAGCCCTACCTCTAATCCCTATCACAAGGCTACCTCCAGCTACGACAAGATATACAAGAACTACAAAATACGCTCGGGGGCTGCTCTACTTCACAAACTATCATATTCATGACTATAGAGATTTCAGACCACGCAACAAAATGCTCGATGAATCAAAACAGCACACTAGGAGGGTATTTATAGACCAAAGAAGCGGTGCACATGAACCAGGAGCAGCAACGGAACAACCCTAACAAAAGGACACAGTGAAAAAGACATAATTCAATGAAAGAGGACTCAGGCGTAGAAGGAACAGTACTCAAGGACGAGCATATTCGGAAGGATATACCAACACTGTACAACTCGTGAACAAACATCATTTACACTCAACCACCACCATACAACTATATCTGACAACAGTAGACTACCAGGAGAATATGCCAAGACCTGTAGCCGAGTTCTTTTTGAATAAAAAGA